>NC_046333.1:94745912-94775912 GCF_000738735.6 Corvus cornix cornix | reverse complement strand
GTTCCCAGGAAGAGCCATATGGACAAGTAGTTCCATATTAAACTTCCTAGTATAACTTCGAGCTGGCCTTCTATGCTATAAAGTCTCTGGTTAAAACACCAATTTTAAAGACTGTTTTCAATTCTCTTCTACTTTTTAAATCAAATCAAGTCAAGGCATGGCTTTTCCAAGTAGTATATTCAGGTTGGAATCTCTTTATTTGAAAAAGTTCATGAATTACCTGCTGTTTCATCACTATGATGCTGATGCTTTGCAAGGATCATGTCTGGGTCTTGCTCTATTTAAAATATGCTTTGCACTGCATGCAATTGCATACTACATTACATGAATCTACCACAGTTTTTTTCTCTGATGGTGCCAGCTTATACTCCAGATCTTAATTTCACTGAAGGAATTTGCATAGATCCCACTTACTTCAAATGTAAGAGTAAAAGCAGCAGAGGAGTCATGTTAATGCAGGCAGATTTGTGCAGACTATGATACATAGCCAACATGTTTTCTTCATGTTTCCTTTCTTTTTTACCCTCAGAGGCACCTGCTGCTGCAAAGGGGCACTGCAGTAGCTTCCAAATCGGGAACATTCACTTTTTGTGCTTGCAACAGATTTTTTTTTTTCCTGCTCTGTAAGTCACTACTGAAATAAAAAAAAAGTCACTTTCTGAAATAAAAAACAAACACAAGAATGATATTTCAGGGTAATCTTTTTTTGCCTTAGCCTCTGGTAGGTGAAAGGAAAAATGCCTATGTGTTTTCAAAACAAAATGAAAAAACAACATTTTCTGTTAAGTTTTGTATTTTAAATGGCCTTTTTTCAGGGAGAGGGAATTCCCTAGTCTCAGTTTATCTTTACTAGAATATCGGTAGCTCATGTGTAAGCTTGTGTTTTGTCCTTTTCGTTTTGGCAGTGTTTTCCAGTTGAAAAGAAGAGTGAACTCCCAGTACTCTGCCTTTTCCAAACCTCCAGTTTGTAGTTGTACTTATCATCAATATTGCAGGCCCTGACACTCTGCAGCACTGTCACTGTATATACTGTGAAGGCAGTAAAAATGAGCACTAATCAATCTTTCAGGGAGAAGCAATGAGCATTAGAAGGCCACTATCCTGTGACTAAACACACCCCTTTTATGGAGTGTTGGTGCTAATAAAGGACAGCTTATTACTGAGGCAGAGACCAAAGCTTGGGTGAGGTCAACCATGACTGGCAGTCATCAGTCATTCTTAATGATACTTTTTCCCGTGCTTTCTAAGGGATTCTGAGCAGAGTGCAAATCATTCGGGGTCATCCATAGTTCATGTACCCACAGATGGCAAAGGTTTTGAAAGACTTTAGTTTAAACTTGGGGGTCTTTTTTTTTGAAACGTTACTCAAGTAGGCAAAAAACCTCAAACAAAACAGATTTTGCTCATTTGGAATGTTGTATTTTCTTTCACTCTAATAGATGTTTTACACACTAGAGTGCTTGTGCATTATAAAGAACTACATAAATTTATTTTTATGACGTCTGTCTTCTTTAATTATTACCTTTGATGTCTATTGGTGACTAAAGAGAGCTTAACAGGATTTCTCTCCCTTCTTAAATTTCGCAAAGTGAAACTCAGCCAGTCCCTGACAGATGTCTGTTCCTCACCTTCAGGATTATTTTATAAATCCCTTTCTGATGAGCGGAAGTGTCAAATCAAGGACAGGTCATAAAGTAAAAGTATAAACCTTTTAAAGGGAGACCTTGGTAATATATAAACATTTTGCACACTATCTGAAATTTTATGGACTTTAAAAATGATATTTTAGCTATAGAAAAGCAAAAGTTAAAACACCAGGCGCTGTGCGTATGTTTTTAAATACACGCCATTCCCCTGCTCCTTATCTTTCTTTCTATAGTCATATTTTACATGTTTTGAGAAAATAGCTGTACTCTCTGTAGGGGCTGTCACTAAAGTTTGGGTTTCAAAGGGTCTCCCTATTTCATTTACTTTGAAATTTGTGCTCTTTTCAGTCGTTGTTTTTAAATTCCTCAATTAAGCACTCTCTGCACCACCTTGAAGTTGGTGAGTGGGTATATTGCTGCTGTGATCTAGACAACTGCTGTCATTTTCAGATGGTTGAGATTATCTGAGATTTTACTTGAGCGAAACTGTTAGTTTATTTCTAAAAGCTGAGGTAAACTGGATCGTTTTTCGGGTCTACTGGGAAGTCCACACCACCATGTAAGGAAATATTTTACTTTACAGTAGTACATTACTTTATAATGCAAAATCCTGATGGCAGGTTGGAGGGCAGGGTAATGTGTGTGGTTAAATGTATACATACATGCATATGAAAGTATAGAGACTTTAAAAATTGACTGTAACTGGTGGTGTAATTTTTACAGTTACAGATGACTTGCGTTTTATTTTCCTCTTTGTACTGTTAAAAAGCCAAGCATGTACAGCATGTGTAAACTGAAGAATGCACTTTCGCTTGATTAACATTAAAAGCTCATTTGTTTCCTGGTGTGTCTGTACAGCACTGAGCAATGTAGGACCGTGTCCCATGTAGAAACACTTAAAAGTTTCCATATTTTGTTGTATAAAGTTGTAACATACGGCGGGGAAGGGGAACAAGGTAAATATTTTTATTAAAGATCACGGGGGATTTTTCCTCAGTGTCTTTGTGGCTAGGAAAATTGATAAAGTCCTTCATGGTTGATGATGTGAATGTTTTCTTTCCTCGCTGGGATTTTTGTCTTTTTTGTGTCCTGCTTAAAATCTCAAGTCAGTTGTGCGATACTGCAATTAACACACCATGTCCGAGGCTTCAGCAGAGTTAGACAAGTCATTGATGAGCAAGTGTGATTGGTACATGACTGGAAACGATGTAAAGCATATGGAAATTACTGATTGACAAACAAACATTTATACAGTGTTGACGCTGATAGTGCTCATTAAGATCTGAACCAGGGGGGCCCTGTTGTGCTTTTGTGAGCCCCCATCCCTGTGATGCTCTCCAGTAATTGCTAGTGAAAGTACAAGCGATGCTAGAAGGCAGCTTACCTGGTGCAAGGAGCCTGCACCAGCAGCTGACTTCATGCAGGTACAGGGGTGCACCCATATGCAGCCCAGTGCTAGGTCAGGACCTATGGTTACCATTCATCCATGAAGTATTGCCATTCTGGGCTGTATGTATCACACAAGACCTTTAATTACACAGAGGATGGTGAGGAGGAGGTGTGAGAGCATCTGTACAGAGAAGTTGGTGAAACTCACATCCTGTCACCACTGGCTTTGAGGGCCTGTGGAAAGTCTAGGCTAGCGTTGTAGGTCAGCTGAACGTGTAGACGTGACATTTTAGTGCTCTGTGGTGCTAGTTCTCTCCCTGGGCAGGGAATGAAAGTCACCTTTGGGTTCAGTGTCCATCCTATTCCCCTGCAGATAGAGTATAAGCAAAAAACCAGAGCTGTTCTGTGCTTGCATCTCAACAAGGTGATGCGTGAGTTCAGCCTTTCACACAGGCGTAATGCTTGGGTTTAGATACTGCGTCCCTTCTCCATCTCCTTCCCCCTCCCTACACCCTCCCCATGTTTTTAGATGTTTAGTTTTTTTCCTTTCTATCTGAAATCCTTTATTTTGTCTTTACAGTCTGGTTGAATAGGAATCGTTTCGTTTATGCAGCTTTGTGCTTTTTCTCTACAGCTTGTATTTGCATGAATGTGTTGCAGCCTGATGCGAGTTCATTCGATTAAATAAAATGCTTAAATTGTAATCCGTGCAAAACGATCATATTTGAAACACTTGATGTCTCGGTGAGAATCCATTTAATAGTGATCAGATTTAAATGATTTAACACAGTGTGGTGGTGGGAGGTGGGGGAGGGAAATAGAGTTTCGAGACATTCCTGTATATAAAAAAAAGATTAAACCAAATTCAGATATGTCTCTCTCTCTGCCTTCACCCCCCGCCCCTTTAAGCAGTCAAAAGATATACTGTATCCCCAGTGAAAGGGTGCTTTCAATCCAGTTATCCACTTTACCCAGTCTCAGTTTCCAGAACCTTCCACACCCCCCCTGGTTAAACCACTAAGCCTTTGATTCCTTCCTGATTACACTATGCAAGACATCTATCAAACACTGTCTTATCTGTTTGTAAGGCAGCTCAGGCCTCAGATTTAAGTCATGGGTTTTGGCTACAAGTTGGAGTGTGATTAATAATTGACTAATGTAGCTTTTATTTATCACAGGCTAGCACATTTCACCATTACTGAGTTAATTTATGTTAAGTGTAAGCTGTCGCTCAATCTGTTTTTCAACTTTTTTTTTTTTTTTTTTTTTTTTTAAATCCTAAGTCTATCTTTCACTTTTTGAGAAACAAAATCCTTATACAGGGCACAGTCTTACTTGGTGCCAAAAAGTTGATTTCCTTTTCAGCGGAGCCATACATCACCGGCCCTCCCAGCTGCAGTGTCAGCCCCTGACAGAATGACATGTGTCATTTATCAAAGGGGCCAGGCCGGGCCTTGGGAAACGCACACGACAAAGCCTGAGAGAGTTCATTTCGCAGTCCCCTCCTACCCTCTGCGAGCCTCTTGCCAGGAAAGCCTGTGATGTTTCTGTCTTCGCAGCATTACTGTAAGTCCTTCAACCTTCACAGAATTAACCCTCGCTGCCGCCACTGCTGCTGCCAGCCCTCCCCAGTGCCGCTGGACCTCCCCAGGAGCTGCAATGCCCAGGTGCCATCCCGGCCAGCCCGTGTGTGGGAATAACATGCATCGGGCTGCTCCCTCATCCATTTGCCCATTCCTCCTGGAAAGAACTCTTTTTTTATTTTTTAATTCCCACATATTGTGCGCTATAAGAATTAAAGTCCTACATTTTTCTACGGCAGGACAAGGTCAAAGACATAAAGAATAAGGTAATAAAGCATTTCAGTCATGAAAAAAGGGTATCCACTGTCCCGTGCACAGGTAGGGATTTGTGTTTCATGTGAGCCGGTGGACAATCAGAGAGTCTTCCTTCCACCTTCCTGTTTAAAATTTCCTTCTGGTTATTGTAAAACCATGTGCTAAAATAAATAGAGCAGGTAGTTTCTCTGTATGCCACTTCACAACATCTGAGCTGCATAGCACCAGCGTAGATGAACTGAGCTGGTAGGACTCACCACACTCCTCCTGAAACTCTATCAGCTAGAGGGGGGAAGGTGAGGAGAAGGAAAAATTGATAGCATTTAACAAGGGAAAAAATAATCTGCAAACCTCAAGGTGTCGCTTGCACTGAATAGTTTAATTTCTGTAATGTAGTTGCCTCAGTCCCGCAGCCCAGGAGATGACAAAGGAGTTAAAGCAGAAAATAATCTTCTGCCAAACGAAGATCATATTTTCAAAATATAACAATGTTTCCTAAACCAAAAGTTTTGTTTGCTTGTATGAGTGCACAAATGTGTTTTAAGTGACTGAATTTTAAATCTTGATTGTCTACAAAGAATATGAGAAAGTTATTGTCTCCTCCCCTCCCCCCACCAAATCACTCTTTGTACTTTGCATAGTTCCTACCACACTGAAGTTATTTACAGCATCAGATATCATTTAAAGAGATAGCTAAGGAGACTGTAGCCTCAGCTAGGAACTTTCCAGAAAGGAGTCCTATAAATTAGCCATTGCTCAGGAGTGGCTGTTTTCTAGTCAGGGCTGGTCCTTTCATTTGTCTACATAAGGCTAATTTATTTTTGCAGCCAGATGTGGGCTGACAGCCATCACTCAGAGCTTCCTTCCCCCACTGTTAGGAGGTCGGGAAAACAGTCACGTTTCCCATTTTACAGAATCCCCATCAACATTATTGAAGATGGATGTATCTTTAAAGCAAAGATTGATTGTGGATATCGGAGTTATGGTGTCATTTATCATAGTGAATATTATTTAGACTTGGATTGTACAAGGCTGTAACTTGAGACACAGCCAGGGGAGGGACAATCTGGAAACGAGGATCCATGAACTTTAATGGATGGATGCTTTTTCAAAGCTCCACTCACTATAGCATGATTTACTTTTCTCACAGAAAGGAAACAAGCATTTCAGTTTTAAAGGGCCAGCATGCCATCTTGTCCTCTTTAGTGGGTCCTTCACAGAGGCATCCGAGACTTAAAGCTGAAACAATAAATAGTGGTTCTGTCTGAATGTTACTTGTATATAAGTGCTTTTATGCTAAACATATCTAGGTGCACTTGAGACTCTTGTTTTTGTGAATTGCTCTGGTTATGTTCTCAGTTGAAGGGGTGCTATGGCTGAAGAATGCAAAGGATTGATTATAGGATGCTGTGATCTGAAATTTTTGAAGATCCAATAAATTGCATTATAACTGGCATTGTTACTTTGACACATTTGTCTCTTCTGGGAGAGACAAGGAGCATCTAAGCTACATATTCAGTTACTGCTTGAGGCATCATATAGAAGTGGAGCGTCCCCTAAATTGTGCATGTATCTGGTGGAGCATCAACTTTCTTGGTTCTTGAGAAATGCAGCAGACCTCAACAACTGTTTGCATACTGTGCTTGTGTCCCACTTTTATGTATGTGAGATCTTGCCATCAAGATCTCACTCTACATTTGGACACATACCTCTTATTTTCAGAATATACATTTTGGAAAGCTGGTTGCAACCCTGCTGAAAATCGGAAGGCATGGCTCAGCTAAGTGCTATTTCTAATTTAGTACCACCAGCACACCAGTGTGCTTGATGAATTTATTAGAATGTTTCGTCCTTTGGAACATGACTTTTGATTTTTTTTGAAATTAATTCACTTTAATTCAGAAAATGCTCAACTGACTTCAGTTAAAAGGGGAAGTTCTTGAAACTGATGGCATAGGTGTAGATACAATGCAAGCATGTGTCAGGCATACTTACCGCACGTATTCTGACCGCTCAGTCACACCTTGAAACTTTCGTCCCTTAGCATTATTTTCCCAATTACTTTGTTCAGGTAACCATCTGCTCCCCAGGTGAAATTGCTTATCTTCTATTTCCATTTGATTTCTGATCTTCTGATTTCCACTGACACCTTCCATTTCCCACTGATAGAGTTTTTGGAGTTCATTTTCATGCTTCTGATCATAACTTGGGGTCCCTTGCGACCTGCCCCACTTCACTGGGTCATGTATCACAGTATGGGAATTACTGTGTCATGTGACAGTATTGCACTGGACAGCAGTTTATTCATGTGGGCTGACACGTGTTTAAGAGGAAGGTAGTAGCATTTACGAGACTTGTTCTTGATGAAATCATCACATACTAACATTTAAGGCAGCACTTCCCCAAGGGTATACTAAAACTTGCACAAAACTATCTTCTTGGTTTTTGTTTTTCCTTTAAACAAAACTAGAAATCACTTTACTGTCATAAACTAAATTCAGTACAAGAGTTTTCATATGAATAGTCAAGCTCAAGAGTTTTTAAAAAATCTAAACAATGAAAGCAATTATGAACATCTGTTTTTGAATGCATATGTATTCTGTACATAACAAACTGAGAAATCCTATTATCTAGAACAATAAAAGGGAATTTCCCTTTCTGTTTGAACACTCTCTGGGAGGAATATGGCCTTCCATTTAGAATCTTGATTTGGTGGGTTTGGATTTTTTTTTTTTTTTGCTTTTATTAATGAGATGAAAATGAGGATTTTTTTTTTTTTTCATTTTTCTTTTTTTTTTTTTTCCTCCCTCTGTTTCTTGTAGTCGAGATTTCAATTTCAGGGACACTAGTATAAATCCTGGGAAATCTATTTTTACACCTGTGCAGCTGAGATCAGAATGCCTCTATGAAGTTCTGCTATATTTACTCATACATAAAAAGTATTTTTCTCTTGCTTGAGAAACATACAAAATGTCTTCAAAGAGGAAGCAGTTTATCAAATTCATATTAATCACAGCATCAATAATGTTGACCGGGGTCAAGTCATTACACTAAATATATTGTAACCATTATTAATGCATGTAGCCCAGTGCCATAGCTATGATATAAGACTGCTGTTTCCTGATTAAAAGCTGTTTGGTGATGCAGAGATTCAATACAGATTCTCCCTGCCTTGTGGTGACTGACAGTAGCTTCTGGTATTCTGCTTTCTTCTGACAGTGGAGTATATTAATATGAACACACCTTACAGAGGGGGCTACAAGAAGTGCAGAATGCAGAAAACAAAAGTGTCTAATTTCAACAGCCACAACTGTGCATCCATAAGGCAGCCAAATTTATCATGGCACGTTATGGAGTGCAGGAAATGTCATGAAAACCATTGTTTTTTAATTTTTTTTCCCTGAGAGTCTGAATGAGGTGATTTATGGTAGTTATCCATCTTAAGGGTCATCCATCAACTTTTAGTTGCTAGGCAATCAAACCAACAGCTGTTTGCTTTGAATCAAGCTGAAAAGTTGTCAGTCACCACATGCAGGTATGACCTTAGTGGTTAAAAACATTATCATGCATGCAAAATTAAAGAGACAAAGTCCTTGTTCTCTCTCTCCCATAGCATGGCTTATTACTTCCCATGAGCAACATAGGTAGCATTGGCCCCAAACCTTGTATTTAAGGCAACATTTGGGGAGACCACGGTGCCAGATATGCTGGTCGTTGCATCTCAGAAGTATTTGCATGTTCATGTAGAAGTTCTTTGTAGAGAAACAGTTTGTAGAAGGGCGGCTTCTGAGATGTGACATCAAGTTAACTAAAATAAAACTTTTTGAATTCAATCTCATTGGCATGTTTAGAACCAAGGGTAGATCTTCATCAGCAAAATTGTTGTAAAATGCTACAGTTTGGTTGAATGGGTGCACACCTTGCTGCTGGAGTAGTAAATGGTGCAATATGTAGTGTAAACAATGCTAGGAAGCTCTTACTGGATGGAACTCTGAGCAACCTGGTCTAGTCAAAGGTGTCCCTGCCCACGGCAGAGAGGTTGGAACTAGATCATCTTTAAGGTCCCATCCAACCCAAACCATTCTATGAATCTGTGATTCTATGATTCTGCTGTTTTACTGTGTCCCCTTAGAGTGGGTCTAGAGGGCACAGTGATGAAACCACCTGAATTCTATGTACACTCTTCCACCATGTTTGTCACGGTAAACAGAGCAGTATCACTTATGGTTTAAAGGCATTCTATTTGACAGTGAAAGAACTACATAGCTGTAATATGAGAACATGAATGTGTTTCCATTCCTTGCTTCTGGTCTTCTGTTGAAATTGCTTGCAAGGAGTTCTGATTGCCATTTGGTTCCACTGACCACCATTCCCTGTTAAACAACTTCAAAATGACTGACATATAAAGGGAGCTGTATTCTGCAAAATACTGAATACTGATTCTAGGAAATACTGAAGAAGATTGGAGGTAAATTGTTGAGAAGACAGCAATGCATGTTATTTCAATAAATCATACAGTTGCCAACTTGCCGTTAGTTCCTCATACTTGGAAATTGCATGCATCTCCAGTGCTGTAATCTTGAGCTACAGAGCTGCTGGCAGATTGACAGAGATGTAACAAATGGTCAGAAATGCTCTGTGCAGAAGTGGAGGGGAAGGGAAGTGAGCCATTTTTGGGAAAAAGCTGCCTTTGAGCCATTTTTTACCAAATGTAGCCAGAGGATTATCTTTATCTATTGATCGAGTTTTTCAAAAAACTCAAATATGAGCTGCAGCTGTTGAGGTGGAAGTGTTCTGCAGAGAAAATATTTGTTGCCAGGGGTTTTTCAGAGACCTCAGGCCTTTCTTCAGAAGGGTATGTCCTACCTTTCTGTTAATACACGCTTGCAAACCTGAGGTCAGTCCTGGTGAAGATGACACATGGTAGTTGTTGATAAATCTTACTTTCCCGAGACAGTATATCTTCCTCTGCTAACCTGTGTGAAACAGTAATTGTCTTGTCTGCTCAGGGATTCTGCTATGTGCTAACTAATCATGGTAAGAAAAGACTCTGTCCTCATTTTGATAAATCTTTTGTAATATTTCAGATTTTATTTACATAATTACCCAATTGTCTTTGTCCCCTTAACGTCTTTGACTTTCATTTGTGTATAAATTTGGCTGTGCACCTATTTAGATGTCAGTGAAGCTAATAGTGAACAATCCTGTGCCCTTGAAACTACCGTGTCATCTGCGCAGGCTCTTGCGTGGGCTTCCAATCACGTAACATCTGAGCACCTTCCAAGTGTTAATGTAAAATATATGTGCAAAATACTCCTTGTAGTGAATGCACTGATGGGTGATAACCATTTTCATAACATCCTTGCCGTCGTATTTTCACTTATCATGTAGCTCACACCAGGTGGCTTGTTAGCAGTTGCTAATGAGTTTGTTGTAGTGTGGGAGGTTCCCAGGTTGAGAGCTACACTTGAAGTTTTGCTCCTTCACTTGGGCTGTTTCCAAGACTTGTGTGTGTATTCCTAATGTTATTTCAAAACACTTCTAACACTTAATTTTGTTCTTCACAGAAATATAGATGCAGCAAATGTGTGAACCAAAGCTTATCGTGATGTATCTATTTCTATTTGTCCCTTAAAAAAAACCCCTAATACTCTTTCCTCCCATCACAGTATTATTTTCTGTATGTCTTCTCAGTAAAATAGATTAGTAACACTGTAAGTCCTAAATGGATCTCCTGACATTTTTGACTCCCTTCCATTTACACCAAGCAAAACCTGCTTTTCTACTCTATTTTTTTAAGATAGTAACTACTTTAGCTGTAGAGAGAGAAAGTTGATGTTGGTTTTACAGGAAATTTAAGGAGAAAATGATCACCTTGGGACAGATAGTAGTACCCTGTCAAGTATTATCCCATCTGCAGTAGAATAGTGAAACTCATAGTGGGAAAAGGTGGCAGAATCAGGCTGTTTGATCAGGTTTAATCTATGAAGTGCCTCACCTACTTCTTTAACCTTTTGTATAGCTCAGTGTGTAATCCACCTGTCCACATCACCAGAGGGGAAAAATGAAGAATTTAGACTGCTGTTGAACAGAATGAATTTCCATAGTGGATCAACCTAATGTTACAGTGATGACACGTGGTAATTTGATAGTTACCACATAATAACAGGAACAATGCAGCACATATAGTACTGGGAAACTCCATTGGATGCAACAGTAATTACATGGCAACTCACTGACTGTTAACACTTTGTCGTCTGATTACTGAGCACTTAAACTCTGTCAGTGCTGTAGTTAGCACAGGTGGTTTTGCAGTTGATGTATATCCAATAAAGTGGGTACTTTTTCTTTTTTTTTGACTCCCTGGCCTCTATATTTATGGAGTGGTTATATCCTGCGTAACATGAAAAATTTTTTATCAACCTGCAGAGTCATGCCTCTGTTCTTCTGAATTTTGGTACTCTCCAGAGCTGGTGGGTTTGCTTTACTGGTGCTTTCCTGGGAAGATTAAAAAAAAAACCAAAACAAACCACCTCAAACAAATTTCCAAAATTAGCCCTATATCCCTATGCTCACATATCTCTGGTGGTCCTGCTGGTGTCTGCTGTCTTTATTTGTACTGAAATGGAATCTTAGAATAAAGTTAATGCTCAAATGTTAAGAATGCAATTGAGTAATGTAGTGGGAGTAGCTTTGTATTCAAGACAAATGGAGCATCAGATACACTTTGATGGTTTTCCCTGGTTTATTTGAACTAAAGGTAGCAGATTACATGAGCATTTGAATTCTGTATTTCTGATCAGTTTTTTGGCTTTGTGTATAAATTACATTTATATATTTTTAAAATTGCTTTTGTGACTTTTGAATAGAGAAACAAGCATTTTGTTGTCTAAAGGCTCTGAGTCAAGATCAGAGCCTGTTCAGTTAGAGCCTGTTTAGAGACACTGAGCACAGACTCCACCCCCAAAGGAGACAGTCATGATGGACGAGCAAAAAGTAAGCAAAGACATCATAAAGGTGAAGTCTTGTCTGTAGGGCTAGGAGTATGGTCCACAATCCACAATGCATTCTTCAGAGCTCTGTCCTTTAAAAAATCACACATGTTCCTCAAGACTAGTCAACTTCCAGCTAACTTATATTTCCACTGAGAGCCCATGATGAGCTGCTTTTTCCCATCCTCTCTTGTAAAGGTTATCACTTGCAGGTATTCTGTTACAGGCAGTATATAGCATATGTTTTATATTGTATTTTGTTAAGTGACATTATACTTAAAGGATATTCCTTTATTTAAACTTTTAATTTGCTCCATTAGGAATCAGGTAGATGGAATTAAAACTTATTTGGATGATCAAATGAACGTGTCATCTAATCCATTATTTATCTGGGGCACAGCTAAATTTTTATCATTAATCTTTTTTCCTTCTTTTTCCTTAAGTAATCAGCATCATCTTCTTTTAGGAGGTTCCCAAATTCTAGAAGGACCTGATGAAGTACGGTTCACTTCCGCAGATGAATGGCCCAGTTCCTCAGATTAACTGTTCTGTTTACATGTGAAAAGCACTCCTTCAGAAGCTGTACTTCTGATTAAACTTTTGCTTAGCTCAGATACATCTTTGTGGTTTGTGCCTTTGTACTATATTTTCTATGTGGAGAGAATACACAGAAAGAAAACATTAGTATGTAGAAAAAGGACTGAACCAAGACCATCCCTGCAATGTTTTTCAGTTTAAAAAAGAATTTAATGTAGTCTTTTGATTCCTCCTAGAGAGGGTTTCTAGACTGGAGAACGCTATGTGTAGCAGTTTCAGAGAAAATTCAGCAAAATGTACAGTCTCTGTAATCCTCTTCCTCAGCACACTGCCACCCTGCCCATATCTATCTTTCTATGCCTTTGTATTTTATAAGAATCTTGCCAAAGACCTGTGAGTTTATGGCAGTGTCAGTGCTGTGATACTTTCGCAGAGACCAGAAATACAGCAAACAAAACTGTGAAAATTTGTTATCACCACCACTGTTCTGCTGCTGCCCTTCTGCTGAAGGCCACCACTCCCAGAGCTGTGGGGATTACCTCTCCCAGCACCAGTGAGAACACATCAGCATTCCTCAGCTGCTTCTTTGTTCAGTAAGTTTCCCAGGCTGACCATTTTAAGCCACTCTAGCAATCACACTCATCACCTGAGCTGGGACTGAAGCCCCCTTCGCAGCTACACGCTCCATACTCACAGAGTCAGACCAGATTTCCCTACTGGCTCAAGCCTAGGTTTCCAATATAAAAGTCTCAGACATCCAAGTCCTTCAAATATCAATCATGGTGCAATAACTAAACAATAAATAACAGTGTCTGAGGAGGCACCCTAGACAAAGAAAACCCTTACAGTCTAAGTTTGCAAAAGTCTGGGATGCTCAACCCCTGCTTGTGCCTTTGAGTGTCCATTCACCTGGCTGGGCCACAGGTCCCTGTGCCCTTGGTTATGCAGAGGCTCAGCATTTCACGGCCTCTTGTCAGGGACTCCCATCACCCAGGGCTCAACCTGCAGAAGCTTGCACTGCAGCTGCACACCCAGCTACCTGCACTAAATGTGTCCTTCAACATCTGTACAGTCTCAGCTTCATAGTGTGAATCTGCTTTCACTGACAGTCTACACCAGGTGCAGCTAGGCTTGTTCTTAGAAATGAGCAGAACTTTAGCAAGCCCTCTTTTCAGAAACTAAATGCAGTTCCTTGGAAGTGCTTTGTGCCTGAGCACCAGTGTGACTGCTGTACAGGTGTACAGT
This sequence comes from Corvus cornix cornix, assembly GCF_000738735.6. Lineage (NCBI taxonomy): Eukaryota > Metazoa > Chordata > Aves > Passeriformes > Corvidae > Corvus > Corvus cornix. The sequence continues at coordinate 94,762,265 of NC_046333.1, read as the reverse complement.
GAAATGTGAATGTGATGCATTTCCTTTAGAAACGTGCCATTCTGTACTTAGTGGTCTCCTCACCCTCCATGCAAGCATTAGTTTAGATATCTCTTGCACCAGCAGCTCATCCTATCAGCTGTCATATTTGCCTAGAAAGCTACATCACTGAGGATAAATCACAGAATCATAGGATGAGTCAGGTTGGAAGAGAGCACAGTGGGTCATTTGGTCCAACCTCAGCGCTCAAGCAGTGCACATGACATAAAATTGTGTTCAGATGGTTCTGGAATATCTCCAGTGGGGGAAGACTCCACAACATCTCTTGGCAACCTGTTCCAGTGCACAGTCACCTGCACAATAAAGAAGTTGTTCCTCGTGTCCAGGAGGAACTTCCTGTGCATCAGAGTCTGCCCATTGCCTCTTGTCTTATTGTTCAGCACCACCAAGAAGAGCCTGGCTCCATCCTCCTGACACCTTCCCTTCAGATACTTATAGACACTGGTATCATCGCCTTTTCTTGAGTCTGAACAGGCCCAGCTCCCTCAGAAGCTTTCCTTGTAAAGAGAGATGCTCCAGTTGTTTCATCAGCTTTCTTGCCCTCCACTGGAGCTGCTACAGGAGCTCCATGTCTCTCTTACACTGAGGAGCCCAGAACTGAACACAACACTCCAAATGTGGCCTCACTAGGGCTGAATAGAGGGGAAAGATCACCTCCTTAGCTCTGCTGGCAGTGCCCTTCCTAATGCACCCAGGACACCATTGGCCTTGTTGACCACAAGGGAACTGCTCGCTCATGGACAGTTTGTTGTCACCAGGACCCCCAGGTCTTTCTCTGCAGAGCTGCTTTCCAGCAGGTCAGTCCCCAGTCTGGGCTAGTGTGTGTGGTTATTCCTCCCCAGGTGCAGGACCCTCTATTTGCTTTGTCAAATTTCAGGCAGTTCTTCTGTGCCATCTCTCCAATCTGCTGAAGTCTTTTTGAAGGGCTGCATGGAAGCTCTTTCTGCCACCTAGTTTTTTTAGTAAGTGAGATGCTGAGATATGCAATCACAATGTACAGTTTCAAGGATGAAGTAACGGGTGGTAAGCTACAAAAGGGAAGAGCAGGTACAAGTGTGTGTAGCTGTGTGGCAGCAAATGGATTGGAGAGCATTCACAGTGTAATCCTAATGTAACTTCATATTCAATGTCTAAGTTTAGATTTATTTAAGTTTTTGCTGGGATATATTCTTGTCACAAATTCCCTATGTAAGAAAACAACTCCTACTATTCCATTTAGGTGTAGTGTTTCATGTACCAGTGGTTATGCTTTTCTCTAAAGAGCTGGAAAAAATTCTCCAAAAGCCTAGGTGAAGATTATGTGATTTCACATGTATAAAAATTAGTTATTTATTTATATTTTTGTGAGACCATTTTTATTATTTTTTAAAAGCCTGTAACTTGGTCTTCCATTTTCCTCTTTTAACTAGCCTTTCCTAGGAGTAACTTCAGTTTCTTTATAAGTCTTTCAAATGATGAACTAGCGGATAAAACAAACAAACAAACAAAAAATTATTCTCTAAGAACCCTTTTTTTAATAGTAATAAAAGTGGCACAGAAAGAGAGCACTTTTATTCATCCTTTTCCATTTTTTGTCTGTGCTTCTGGGACATATTCTAGCCTGAGAAAAGCATCTGTGTGTGTGTGTGTGTGTGTGTGTGTGTGTGTTTATGTATAAACAAACTTGTGGGTAGAATTGTGTAGGGTGGTAGTAAAACATCTGCTTAGTTCAGTGTATCATGAAGCACAAGGCCAAAAGCTGAATGGTTCTACTCCTTGAAAAAGGTGTGTGTATAAAACCACAACTTAGAGACATTTGATTGTGTTTTGATTTTTTTCCTTTTTTTTTAATGCTTGTGTGGGGTGTAATGGGAAAAAAAATTCCATCATTCTTATTTTCTTCTGAAGAGGCTCTGCTGCCACAAGCCATGTTGATTTCAGGCCTCCTGCTCAAGTTTGCTAAAACTGCTGTTTGCCTGAGAAAATCATAACATTTATGAACTTGATTCCTTGTAGCTATGCATATGCAATTTGGGGTGCCTCATTTTCAGCCAATGGATTCACAGCTGCATCAGTGTCAAACCGGTAGAAGCGCGAACAGAATCAGATTTATAGGATCTTTGAACTCCTTGGTGATTAATGAAATTCTTAATTCTGAAAGTGTGACAGGAGGATAATCTTGACAATATTTCCCCCTGCTTTCTGTGGGTAGAAGGATTTGAAGCTGACAGTGGGAGCTGGGGGTCCTGACCTGTTCCATTACAGTGATTCACTTGGTCGGGCTGGAATCTCCCATGTAAATCCCTTCTCATTTCCCACATGCACCTGTACCTCATGTTTCTGTAGCTGGAGGAGATGGTTATGCTAGAGAGTTAAACAGTACTTCCACCACTCAGAGTCTGGCCAAGAACCAGAATATTCCCTTATTTTAAGCCAGTCCTGAAGGAACAGTGCCAATTCCCAGTGCCTTCAACATTGCTCTCGAAGGCTGGGAATTAAAAGAACTGAGCTCAGTTTCTGTGCCTTAACTTCTGCACTTACAAAATTATGTTAGCAGCAGTTGCCTTTCTGCATTAAAGATTTTGAGATTTACTTACAAAACAGCATAATGTAATTGGCAAGATGAAAATCTTCTAACAGTATAGAGTGGCTGCTGAATACAGGAATGTGGTCCCAGTTTTGCTGGTTGCTGTTTTTTCCCTGTAAACCTCAATGTGGAAGGAGACAGTGCCTGTACAGCAGTTCTTTCTTCTAGTAACTGCTATATGTACCAATGCAGATAACATATAGTTTTTAGACAGATCTGCCAAGATGTCTAATTACACACAAGCTCATCTCCATGGCTGAGAGTTTTGATTCCTGAATAAAAGTTAGGCAGATCAGTAGTTACCATGGTGGGGCTGGTCCTTTGTTGTTAATGGTTGGTAATACAGGTTTTAGAAACTGGTGGCTATGCCTTTTATTATATGCATCATGACCAGCCGTGCGACTGGGACTCTCAGGGCCCTTTGTGATTTGGAGTTAGTGCAAATGAGCAAGTACAAGCTGCAATTAATAAGTTGTGAAGAGACTGATTGTTGCGACTGAAACGGTGAACTGATGTAGTTACCCAAAAAAGATTGGGAAGCGGTGACCTAACTATCACCCCATGGAGAATGAGGCTGGTCTTAAATTTGTGAAATATCCCTGTTTTACAACACTGACTATAAGAAAGAATTCTGTTAAAAGTTAATGGAGGAGTTCCAATGGAACCCTATTAGATTCTTCCACCATTAAATGACTGATACAGACTTTTAATGGATGTTTTAACTAGGCATTGTTATCAAAAGGACTATTGCACAAATTAAAACCGGGCCCATAAGCAGTGAAGAGAAGCTGGATTTACTCCTCTGCCTTTGGCATAGGGGATTCTGTATGTGTTTGTGTGTGCAAGTGAGGGAATGAAGCAAATGGTGAGGGAGAGGAAAATGGTAAAAGTATTAATTAGAAAAGAGAAATGGAACATTTACGTTTTCAGAAACATACAAAAGTTTTCCAGTGAAAATATTATAGGTAAAGTAGATGAGATACCTATTGAGCAAATTTGGGACAAGAAAAGGGGAAGAGTCTCCTCTCAAGATTCTGCAAGGTACTGGGTGTCATTAACCTCCATTAAAATGAGTTGAGAAGTGGGCTTGCTTCTGAGAAGGCTTGGACATCATAAACTCATCTAGTGTAATTCTGATCCTGGGCAGGTACAGCATCTGTAAATTCTGAATATAAGGCCACGTTTTTGTACAGCTGCAAAAAAAGTGGTTTATAGTTGAGTCAATGTAAATTGATTTGGAGCTGTCTCCCATCTCCTGCTATGATGGCAATATGAGTGTTTGAATGAAGAGTAGAGGATTTGACATTCTGTTTCAAACTCAGATGTTGGCTTGGTGTTGTGATATTTTAAAGTTTTCTTTTAAAAAGCATCAGGGAAAGAGTTTGCTGTCTCTGAAGTAAAAGCCAGTGAAATTCTGGTTTCTGCCATTCTTTTGCTTTCCCATGTGAAGTGCATGCCTTTCTGTGGTGGCCCCTGCCATGACCCCCTCTCTAACCTGGATAGATTACCCATGAGGGGTCATTTGGTTTTCATCCTTGTGTAGCCATGGCCATCTCATTTCGAGGGACCCTGCCACACAGTTCTTTAAGCCCCCTCTGTGATACAATGACAGTTATATATTCTGTTAGCAGATGTCATCTTTGCTATTTCCCCCATCCTTCCAGTGAGTGAAAGCTCTGTCAAAAAGCCCCCAAAACAGCTCAAAAGGAAAACAGAGCAAGGTAGATCATTGCTGTCACTCCATGTCCCATGTGCAAGCAAACACTGTGCGTATGTGGGGCAGTTGCTGTGTATTTGCATAGATGTCTATATGCAGGGGAAGTAAAAAAGTAAGGTGTTTTGCTTTTCAGCCAGAATCAGCTAAATTTGTATCATGTTTTAGTTCAGGACAGGCATGGTGATATTTGTTTTTAACAAATGATTTTTTGTTTCCTTTTCTTGTTGCTGCAAGGCCCTGGGTTTTACTTGTCTAAGTACTTCTTATTGAGGTGCTCACAAAGTGCTCTTTCTGGCCTTCTTAAATACGGGAAATTATCACAATAGATTGTTTCCCCCTGCTCCCTGATGCCTTCCAGTGTATTTCCAGTTTCTAGAAAATCTTCTGGTGCATGCTGCTGACAAAAGGAAGGTTCAAACCTGGTGATGGCCCTCTTGGAGATCTTGGCATCTGGCCTACTTGAGTGTCACTGGCTTCTAGAAAAGACTGTCAGTTATACACAAATGGTTTCAAACACATTTTATTTTGTGACGTGGGTTATTGACCACCAGAATAAGAACATCTGAGCCTTTTCCTCTCACTTGTAGTAAAAACTTCAGACTTGGCATAAACTGCAGTTTTTTTGGAGAAGGGCAGGTCTAGATCTTTCCTCTCTAAGGCACTGAACTGGTTTAATTGAAAGAACAATTTGATTTGCTGCTGTGGCTGCTGCTACAGTGAAATAGCTTGGAATGCTAGCAAATTTTTACTTCTCTCACCCAAACCAAGGATTTAATACTGGCAGGTGAACCTGTGAAGGCTGCTATCAAGTATACAGAGACAATAACTGTCTTGGAGGTGGAACTTTGTCAATATTTTTTGCCTTGGGCCAAAAAACATTCACAATAATGGAGTGCTAAAGCCCTGCTCAGAAATGTTGCAGCTAGGAAAAGGGGAATTTATTCCAAGTTTTAGAGTGCAGTATTTTGGTAGGATGTGTGGTTTCTTAGTCATCCTTATGTTGAAGCATCAACCATCAAGACATCTGAGAGACACCTAAGGTTTCCTTCTTGTTCAGTAAGAGCTGCCCTTTTACTTAAGGTCATGCAAAGCTGGCTACATGCCTGCCCTTAACATGCATGTTGTCATGCATGTTTGAACCAAAGTCTCTTCCTGTGTTCTGTAACCTCGGCAGAGGATTTCTTTTTAAATTATTTTAAAATATCCATAAAGGGAGAGGGGAGAGAAAATTCCAAATTACAATGCTAAGAAATTGAATAGATGTTTACAAATGTACTTTGCCTGTTTCTTTCTGAAATGATTATGAGATGATAATCATAAAATGATTGGGAGAAGAGATAGTAGAAGCCTCTTGGGATTGTTCATATAATGTGAGTATTTTATAGTGTCATAAATAGCAAGACAACTAAGCTCTTATAAACTTATTTTATTAATGCACATTGATTTATAATTATAATTATTAAGCCCAGGAATGCAGACAAATGCATGCTGTTTGGAAGCAGGTAAACAATTAGAGAAGTAGCTCTTAGAGACAATGAGCCAAAGCAGGCAAGAGCGAGGGAACTCTGTGCTCTGGAGTTTGCCAGCCCCAAAGGTTGACTTTCTCCTGGCTAATGCTGTGGTAGACTGTGCAAAATGCTGCATCTTCCCCTTTACCTATATTTGAAAATGAAGATTAACAATATGAGGCAACATCTCTTTTGAAAACATTGTTAGGTGCAGGGATCTAGTTTTTTTTGAGCATTGGTGGGACTTTTTGGACTGTGCAAGTGCAGAAAGACTTAGGTTTGGTAAGTCATGCAGGAAAATCTCTTCACTGATCCAAGCTCTGGCAGTAAACTGAACTCTAGCACTGCCAGCTTTTTAGCTGTATCTTTGATGCCAGTAATAAATGCAGAAGTAAACAAAAAAGCACCATGTTAGTTTCAACTGTTTCAAATAATCAGCAAAGAAATACCAGTAGATGGAGTTTTCTAAATTAAAAAAACACCAACCAACCAACCACAACAACAACAACAACAACAACAAAAAACCAACCAAAACCCCAACCCCCCCAAAAAAACAAACAAACAAACAAACAACAACCAAAAAAACCCAACCAAACAAAAAGTCACCAAAAAAACCCCAACCAAACCAGGCCAAAACTAAACAGTACCTTCAAAACCCAATCTTTATTTTCCTTAAGACTTTTAAGGCAGAATTAAAGTAGTTTGAGACTAGGTGACTGTATTTTCTTAGAAGGAGGAAAAGTTAACGCTCTAAAACACCGTTCTATACATGCTACATTATTTTTACTGAGTTCCAATAGTGAAATTCTTTCAAATGGAAGCTTATTTTCTGAAAGCATCTTTGGAAGAAGATATTTAATTTACCAGTATAGGAAGTTCTAGCTTTCTGTAATGATCTCTAATAGTTTGGAGCGTCCAGTTTTCATTTTGTGTGGCTTCTAATGTTGTTAGTGAGGCTCAGGTCTTGTTTTTGCAACTGTGAACCCATCTGTGTGTGTTCCTCTGATGTGGATTTGAGTCCTTGATATGTACATATGCAAGTCAGAAAGACAGTAACTTCATTTCTCAAGGGTTAAGCACATACATTTCTTTAAGTATGTGAGTATTCCCAGGGCATTTTAAAATTGTTTCTAGATTTTAAGTAATGAATTGGCTTGAAATATGCACCCTTAAATCTCAGATTTGTATTTGTAGATTGTTTGCAGAAAGGAAGATCCTGACCATGAGTGGCAATTACACAGAGGAAGCTTACTCCAGAACTAGATACTGTTTTCCTATGAATGAAACAGGCATTATGCTGTAAGGAGTTTGGATGGGAAATGTTAATCCAGCTAGATTCTGGTGGCTGCTTAAGACTGTATGAAACATCTGGGTGTCTTCTGGTTGTAAGTGCAGTCCCACCCAAAGAGTCAAGAAGTGCATTTTATTAGATAACCAAGGTTTTCTGTTTTAAAGGTGCCTAAGTGTGTGCCACAAATCTTTCATAATAGCTCCAGTATTGTTTGTTATTTCTGCAGTAATAGAATAGCCACTAGTACAATGTTGTATTTTTCTTCAGATAGGTAAAACCCAGTAATGAAATTTAGATTTTATTTTCCATTACAGCTGCAAATTAGTGCCATGTAGATGTATAGTATTTTTTGTAAGCAGGTGTGGGATTAAAATAGTTTTCCCAGGTAACTTGTTTGTTTACTCTTTCCCAGATAAGTAGGAGTATTCTTATCATTATTGATGAGAAATGAGTATCCTCTGTGGTTTCATGACCTCTTGTTTTAGTATTCTAACATATTTCCGGGGTTCTCTGTTTAAATAATTTCATGTGTGGATCAGAAAAGACAAACCCTCACAGACTTTTATTTTGCCATCTACACACTTGATAATTTTTATAAAAAGACCAAACAGCAAAAGGCAAAGCCTCGAGGTCTCCCCTCACATTTTAGCGAAGATTTAGCAGCAGAATGACATAGTGAATAAGGGCTTTCTTCTGTGATTTGCTCAGTACCTCCTATGATTTACCCTTGGTGCCAATAAGGGCAGGCAGTATTTTGCAGAGGGTATGCATCCCATGGTAGAATCAGGTCCTAAGAGTTTTAAGAGGCACGCAGTGAAACAGCAACAGAAGTTGTCATCTGAACATAGCCAAATGTCTTCCAAATAAAAGGAACAAATATATTTTATATTGTGGCCTTTGCCTTTTTGTTTGTTCGTTTTTAAATTGCTATAGCTGATGTATTGCTACTTAACTGTATTTTACATTACCAAGTAAGTGACTCACCATCGCTGAAGAGCTGGGGACCCAGTGAAGGATGCACTGGGAGAACATTCGTGTTAGTGAAACACATTCCAGTGCAGACCGCATGAGAACTTGCTGTGCCCCTGCAGTGGGCAGGAAAACACTGTCTGATAATACCTGTCAGGCCTCTTTCCTTCACCTGTAACTTCACACATTCTTTTCCCTACATGGCCAGTGCCTGTATTCTGCACTGAGTAGTACATAGATGCCAAGATTGAACTATTAAAATGAAACAGTGTTTGAGCTTTTCAAGCACGAACTAACAAGTGATGAAAACACTTTTTCTGTTCATTTCCTTTAATGGTCTTCACAACCCACTCAAACTAAAATAATTGTAAAAAAATCTAACATTTTCTTTGGAACAAAGAGGTGATTTTCCTCTTTCTCCTCTCTTCTTTCACAAATGATTTTAAACATCTAGGTCTAGACAGCTCTGATGAAAGCTGTTTCTCAAATGTTTGTATGCCGCTGATTTTACATTACTGGATCTCTTATCTTCTAACCTTGTATCTTTTTTTTCTTTTTTCCAGCCTGGCTAGGGGAATAGTTGCTGGATCAAAAAGATGCAAGTAGTGGACCAAATTCTTTACTCTCCTACACCTGTTTTATTATTTATACATGAATTTGGACCTGTTTTAGTGAATATATAGTTAAATTTTGTCTTCATCTGTTTTTCCTCATACGCTTAGTTTTGTTGAAGTGTATTGTGTTTATGCACAGATGTTAGTTATCATAGCGGTAATTTTTCTTCTTCGTTGGTTTTGGTAGCTCTAGGAACATTTGCCTGTACAGGGACAGCTTGCTCCTGCTGTTCTTCCTGCACTTTTTCAGATACCGAATCACATGAGAAAGTAAATCACAGTGTGTTTTTGTGGTACTATGTTTTGGTTAGCTATTGATGTGCTTTCCACAGATGTTCTATATGAACAAAAGTGTGACTAAACTGAAGTACCAGAGGTCATACAGAGGGGATAATGATGTCTGGCCATTATGCTAACAATAGTAATACTTACCTGGAACACAGTAAATAAGAATTAAGTGGGGACTGCTCTATCTCTGTTTAGGTGTCTCTTCAGGGTTGGGATTTGTCTTCTTATTAAGACATGGCTGCACTACAGAAATGTTCAAGAATTCATGTTCTCCTTGGTGTTTGATATACTGTCCATAAACCTCTGAGAAGCATCGCCTGCCATAAAGTCAATGAAAAACAAAGACAGAATTAAAGAAAACCCCAAGTTCTTTCAGCAGTTCATGACTGGCTCCAACATCATCTACAAAAAGGCTCACATATTCATCTATCCAAAAAATGATACTTCCTTGGATAAGCACATACATGTGCTGTGAGTTTCTTATGTTCAGGCAAAGATGATGGGTCTGATGAAGAACCTTTCATCTGCCTAACAAATCTCTGACCATATAATCAATGGGGAAGTGAGACCTTCTTAGATGGAATTAATTTCCAGGCTTCTCTTTGCTGTTATTGACAAATATTTTGTCATTAATATAGAACAGTGTTTAAAATGAAATAAAATGCATGAAATTATAGCCAAGGCATTTTTGGTAAACATCATAGTGTTTTAATGTTAATCTGAAGCAATTAAAGGCCAGATCTCAAACAGATGAAAGCACTCTATGTCTCCAATGTTAGAAGACAAGTTAGTTGAAAATGATTTCTGAAAAAACCACAAGCTATTGATTGTGTTATTTGTGAGCATGGTTATTATGAGCATCTTAAATGCTATTCCGTTTTCCTGCCCTTAAAGCAAACACACAAACAAAAACACAGACAATATGCAGGAACTTGCTGCTGCTTTCACTTGACAATGGTGTTTCATTGCCGCCTTTTTGTGGTTAGAATAACTGAGTCGAGGGTAATGGCACATAAAATAAAAGCTATGAAAGGCCATGTCTTTTGAAAAAGAATACCAAAAGTTGTAAATAGAAGACAGGACTGAAAATTAGAATGATAAATTGAAAAATAATGTGATTGAACTTTTTCTGAAAATACAGTTGAATTTGCTGCCATTATTTAGGCTGCAGCACTAAGAACAGTGACTTTATTTGGGAGAAGAAATGCTAGGAATTTTATTCCTCTGCATTACTATTTGTTTCCTGGCATCTTCTGATGATGTTTTTCTCTATTTTTTTCTGTTATTATTTGCTAAATATATTATGACATTTTATTTACCTTGGTCAAGAGCTTTGAGACCTCTGTGTGGCTTCCCCATTCTAGCAATTTCACAAATAAATCACCAATCATTGTGCAGAAATACCACAAGAAGACAGAATAATTTTTATGTAGAAGAAGCAGGTTTATACTGGATAGTTGGATTCCTACATCTGTAGGTATGAGTACAGAATACACCTGCTCGCATGTTTCTTTTTAATTAGCACCAAGTAGTTTTTATTAAAGCAATGTGTTACAGAGGAATTTTGGAAGTACATTGGTAGAATCTACATTATTCAATAAGACATTTCATTTTATGGACATACGTTACTTCTGCATGTGTAAAATTAGGATATGTTGTTAGTCTTTTGTTAATTTCCAGATAATTAAACATTATTATCTATTTACCAATGAATAGATGTGATCTGTTTACAATATCAGAGATGTATATAAAGCACCCAGCTATCGTTGAAGCTCTAATTAAAATACATCATTGTTTGTCATGGTTTTAAGGCGAAAATTAAAAAGCATTGCCAAATTAATCTTCAATCAAGAGTTCATTAATTAGCTAACCTTCTGTAAACGGGCTGCAGTTTGATGACAGCTCACTAAAGGACCATTTAAATGAATTCCTGATTGTATCAATCAGACAGGGGAAAAGAATTAGATTTGCAGCTCTTCTGCAGTAGCTCCTGCAAACATTTTCCCAACATTTAATGCACACAATGGATGTTAAACTATTTTAAAGTGATGAATCCTTTTTATTACTGTCCCAAACTCTGTTACTTCTTGCTGTATATCAAGAGGAAATGTATAAGGCTGCCAAGGTTTCATGATCCTGAACAGAATATTGCAGAGGAATATGCTTTATAACACAGTAATAAGCAGTTGCTTGAAATAACATCATAACTTTCCATGAGAAAAACGTTTTGAACAAATTATTGATTATATAATAGTCTTTAGTAAAATTTACTTTGCGTCTGTCATGAATTTTAAAATATGAGGGCTTAAGTGGTCAGGTACTTCAGTTGCTTTTGTGCTGGCAACATAAAATTTCTGTACCTCTAGACTATCTGGAAATGTCTGCCATGAAAGTGACAAATTAAAGATGTTAGTGCTAGATAAGGGTATATTTCTGTGCTACTTTAGTAATGCACGTAGTATCTATCTAGACCCAACACGAGGGTTAAGAAAGAACTTTAGAATGAGTGTTAGAAGTTAACACATGATTGGCAACTCCTTTTGTGGTATATAGGTGGGATTGGTTTGGTTGGATTTCTTTTTTTTGCGTATATTTAGTCTGTACGTATGCCTTTTGTGGTTCTGTGTGAACATGTGTTTTATGAAAAGTACGGTCAAAATAACAGTCTCTATTTACTCTTGCCAAAAGTTCCCCTTCTAAACTCTGCATAAACACACATTTAGTTAGCATTTGGGTTGGTTATCATCTTAGTGAATTAAAATAGTTTGGATCTTTGGGAGAGAGGGTGTAGTTATTTAGTCATTAGGTTCATATACTCAAAGCTCTTTGAAACAAAAGTGCTAATTAAGGCCAAGAAAGATTGAGTGTCAAAGCACTAAGTGACATATTGCATTTCATGACATCTCAAGCGTCTACAAATTGAAAAGCCATGGTGACTTTTTTCACCTATAGAAGTATTTCCATTTGTTTTCTGTTATATATACTCATTAACCAGTTATCTGTAATTGATGTTATATTAACTCTCAGGTAATATTTATTCTCAGGTATTGTAAAATACTGCCCTGTCTTGTTTAGAAGTATGTTAAAATATGACTTAAGTTAAATGTTTTTCTGACCAGTGGAGAATTGTACATTTTTTGTCATGATCTGCCATGAGACAATAACCTTATCCAGCACTGCTACATCTGTTAAGTCTATCCTGCCAATTAAACCACAGAGCTGGTGTGGGTTTTTTTTCTTAGTCAAGGTGTTTATATCAAACATTTTATTCAGATACAGTAATCTAGTGTGAAGGAAAATCAGGCGGGTTTTTTTCCTGTGTGCTGATTTGCATATGCATGTCAAATCTAGCTATGCCATTTTTTATGTTATTGAGGAAAACAAAATGACCTTTACTCAAGTTCTTAATAGTGGAAGGTTCTTATGTTCTGAATTTTCAGGTGGTGGGGGGAAGAGCCTGGAAGAGCAAGCATTTGCTGATTACGCCACGGATGCTCAGAACAGTCTGATACAGTCTAATACTCTAAAACTCTCTGTGCCTTCCTGTTATAATTGCATCTCTGCTCAAGGCTACTGTAGTTAGGCTACATTAAATCTCATTGTCAGTCAGGCTGCATAAGGCTCAGGAAGCTTACGGGCTGGAGCTGGGCAATGTGATCTTCCTCAAGAGCAACTTCTCTCACTGCTACTTGCTTGTCTTCTCGCAGACTGCTACGTTACTGTGTACATAATGGACACCCCTTACATAAATTATGTAACTTGATTTCTCCCCCTGTCTGACAGACACAATTTGCTTAAAAATAAATATGAGCCTGGCAATCTAGGTTGCCTATTCTCCTTTTAGCTAACTGCACATGTTATTTATCGTATTGAACTAAAAGGAAAAGCAAAAAAGTTGCTAGTTCAGTTATCATGCAGCACAAGGCTCACATGTTGGAGGTGGGTCATGTACACTTCACATGTATGATAAAATATAGGAGCTTTCAGGAGGGCTTCTATCAAAATAATTATCTAAGCAATTATCTGTGCTATTCAGCTAACTTTTGCATGCGATGGTGTTTCTGTGCTTTTGTGTTCATCAGGCTTACTGCTTTGAGTTCTCTTAGGAACTATTAGACTGACAGTTTTCAAATTGTGCAGAAAAGACAAAGAAAGAGAAAAGGGCTTTTTATAGAAAATTGTGCCTTTATTACAGGTAGTTAATAAGCATTAATATCGTAAAAAATCAATGGGTTAAATGCAGTTGTATGATTTTAACTGGTGCAAAGATTTCGATCCTGTGAGGGTGGCCTGCATTTTCAGGAGGTCGTCTTTAAGGGTCTCAACACTGAAGTTCTTTTCCTCCCAAATGCAGTGCTCTGTATGAAAGAGGAAAGGGCAAGCAAACCCTGATGTGCTGTGCTTGTTTGAATTTTGCAAAAAGATTCCTGATCCTGTAGATTGATACAAGCAGGAACATAAACAAACTGTCCCTGAAGTGTGCACTTCAGGATATTTTTGTCATTCAAATTATTATTATTATTATTATTATTATTATTATTATTATTATTATTATTTTAGTAGCTTGTTGGCTTCTGTAGATATATATATGTATCAAATTAGATATGTTTTAATTTTGGGGTCCTCAAAGTTCTATGTTGATGAGCATAGGCTTCAGGCGATAGTATCCATTCAGTTTGGGGTACAGACAGAAGAATGCATACTAATGATTGTATACTTTTAGAAAGACAAAACCTGATTTATTTTGTGTGAGGATTTGTGTCATTCTCTGTCTTCTTTTAGGATATTGTTTACGTTCTAAGAATGTGGGCTTTGTCAAGGGAGAACCTTTGTTTTATGCAAAGGAAAACCTTACAAGGAATAATAAATACAGTCTTTTATTAAAAAGTTTGCTTCTTTGTCATGGCAGTTTTCTTTTAGTGCATCATGGGTGGGGAGAGAAGGACAGTTCATAGGTGGGAAACTCTACTATATTTAGTATCTATATTTAGTGGTTGTATCCTTCTTCCCAGTTACTGGTAAGGCATTGAGAAAGTAAACCATGTGCTTTTGTACTGTCATATTTGATTTGGACTATATTCTCACTGTTGTTTAAAGCTAACATGAAACACAGTGTCTGCATGACCCATTTTAGCAGCCCATTATCATAATTTCACTGTCATATGGCCACTGAGTTAATGTACTTACAAATGACAGAGAAAGTGTGTTACATGACCTTAGGGTTTTCAAAAATTAAATGACGTAGGAGGTCGTATTTCAAAGAATTGTTAAAGATTAGGGTTCTGAGCAGTTGGCTTTTGGCTTTTTTCTTCTCCTCACTTTAAATTGTTATAGCTGCTAAGAAGGTACCTTTATTCCTTGATAGACAAAAATACTAAAATTTTAACTTTTTTCAAGCTCTGGATTTTAGCCATTAGACTTAAAATTTTGAGTAATGTTAAAGGCTGATTGCAGTCTATTTTAATTATTTTAATTATTTTTTTCATTGTAATTCATCCATCTTCCTGGTATAATCTAAGTTAAAATGTCTCTTGTATTGTCTCTTATTTTGCCAGGTGTGGATTTTTGTTTGTTTGTTTTGTTGGATTTTAAAGGAATTATTTTGAATGTAAGAAGCAAAACAAGTATGTTTCCTGGATGGGCTTCAATGGAGCTATCATCTGGTTGATCGCATGATGTGGTAGTACCGGGAATAATTTTGGTTTGAAAAATAACCTTTTTAACAAACGGCTTTCTTAATTTGAGTATAAACCAGATCTGAATGTGTTTCTTAATTTAAACAAGTGACATTGGCATTTTATCAGAGCCCAGTGTCCCCACACTTCCCAAATTTTATGGTGTCATGAACCTACATTGCTAAAACCCACCATAGTGAGTGATTGATGTTTCTTTCATCACAGAAGGGGTTACATTGAGGGTAAACCACAATGGCTATGATATATATTCAGTAAGTGAGGAAATGGCAGGAGAAACCACAAACATGTAGTCCAAGTGGCATATCCTCACCTTTTCCTCATAAAGTTTGGTATCGAAACCAACTGCCTTATCTTTCCTTTACCCTTGTGAAGTTGGAAATCCTGTAGGCAGCACTCTGCATGAAAGGCCTCTCCAAGGCTCTCCTGCTTGAACTAGAGTTTGTACAAACAAATGAGTATTTTTTTTTCTCGTAGAAATAGACGGAAGTCTGTCTTATTGTAAAAAACCCAACCAACTGAACAAACAAAAACCCCAGCCCTTGTTGGGAGTAATATATTCTGTGAAAGTGAAACTGCGTGACAAGCAGAAGGAATCCCGTAATTTTACTTAAGGACTTATTTGGCAATGCTAGAAACATAAAGTGGGACAAGAATGTCCCTAAGCTAGATCTCCTTTACCACCCACAGGCCAAGTAATTTGTGACTCTTGAGTCAGGTTTGCTCATCTGGGCTTGCGCAGGTAACATGTGGTATGTTACACTGTTGTTGTGGGGTTTGGTGGTTGAGTTGTGTGAGTGTTACTTTCACTCGGAAACCTTGTCCAGGCAGAAGCCGCCTTTACATAAGTGGAAATTTTGTCTCAGGACAAAAGGACTGTAGAAGGTATCAATATTCTTCACTCAACCAGTGTTAGAAACCCTCCAGCCTCTGACCCCACTGACACAAACAGTTTTATTTAAAATTACTAATTTTTGAGAAAGCTCCCAGATATTAACATAACAGAATAATGCACCTTGAATTGGTTTGAAGATAAAATGTGATTGCCATGTGTGTCTAGAAATTACTGCCTTAAATAAATTTTGGAGCTCTAGACAACCATCTTTAAAATATTATATTCTGGTTTTCTACCTATACAATTTCATAGCAAAGCTAAATAAAAATGTAACAATAGAGAAAACAATAATATCAGAATTTATTTGCTGAATTTAACATTGTAAAATTGCTTTGTTGCTTGGTTTTCTGTGGCACTAAGGGACTGTTCTCATTTTACACCCAGGCAATCCCATTGATTTCAAATACAATCTAAAGGGGTTGTCTGCTTATAATAGAGGGCAGAATTTGACTTTCATTGCTGGGTGTAAATGCTTGCAGAATTTAACTTTAAGGTCTCAATTCTGCAGGAAACCCCTAAGCATAGCTCTGTTCATTAAAGAACTTAGCCATGCTTTTAACCTTAAATAAGATTCCTCTGCTCGTGCTATGTTTTGCAGGGCACTTAGGCACGCACTTACATTTCATTAACGTCAGTGCACCAAAGCACTTTGTGGCAGGACGTGAGCACAGCTTCAGGGACAGGAGCAGCTTCACCAGCTTCAAAGGCGTGAGCCCTGTGGTGGGTGTACCTGGCTAGAGCATGGTGGCACCTCTGGCCTCCGTGTGCCTTGT
>NC_046333.1:90325953-90517033 GCF_000738735.6 Corvus cornix cornix | reverse complement strand
TTTTAGCCCCATAAATTTGGAGTTGTTACTCCCTGTAAGGAGCCCCAGGCTTCCTTTAGACCTCAACACCTGGACTTAGCCTGCCTGGAGATTAGGTTTTAGCTTGTGGAGGTTTTAGCTCATTTAATGATCAGGTAACAGTTACCGGCCTTGATTTAGCTTTTGCTCAGCTTTGAATGGTTGTTTTCGTTCTGTACATTTTGTAATTAATACACAATAATAACAAATATTTATGTGGAATGATGGATCCATTGTCATCTAATAGAATGCAGCATAGATGGGTAAAGACATGGAATGATAGAGAACTTCCTGAAAATATAGAGAGATGGTGACTTTGAAGACTCCAGAGTTAGAAGCAACTGACCTATGCCCAACTATTTTTCATCACGGTAATGTCACCTGAATGAAACCTGCTTTAGTCATAATAAAGGAAGCAGGAGGCACAGGAAAAATATCCAATGTATGTAAAACCCATATGTACACAAAAAGTTTGGATGCAGCCTGGACTTTCAGAACAACTAAGGGCTAGGTGCAGAGCAGGTTAGCAAACGTATAAAGTTGCTCTAAGCATATATTATTGTCAGGAGGATGACACCAGCAACATCACCAACACAAACTGCTCCCAGCATGCTGATGACTTGCTGTAGCAATCTCCCCTTCCAGAATTTTAGCCATTGGCCTTAGGAACTCGGAGGAACAAATGGTGGGAATTATGCCGTAGAAAGGAGGAAATACACTTGAAAGTTTTGTATATATAATATTGTGGCTGTAATATATTTGGAAATATAATCATTGCAACTAGACTAATATTTATTTCATTACACTTCATTTTATTTTAATATTTTAGCACTTTAAATATTACCATTGAATTATTC
Source organism: Corvus cornix cornix (assembly GCF_000738735.6). Taxonomy (NCBI): domain Eukaryota; kingdom Metazoa; phylum Chordata; class Aves; order Passeriformes; family Corvidae; genus Corvus; species Corvus cornix. The sequence goes on along the minus strand of NC_046333.1, from coordinate 90,516,158 downwards.
TAACAGTGAATTCCTGCGTTTGCGTGTTCCATTCATCAAGAGTGTGACACTCTCTGGCAATCTATTCTATAACTTTCATGCAAAATATTGGTAATACAAGAGACATGAATAGAACAAAACAAAACAGGGTTTGATGTATTTCCTAAACGTATAGTATGTGGACCTTTTTAAAATATGGTATTCCTGCTGGCTGGATAAATAGGTGACTGTTCACTGGACCAAAGCCAACAGGACATTCAAAAATAATTGAAGCTCAACTTCGTGTCAAAAAGAATCATATAAAGCTGATGCATGGAGAGAAGTGATTTACAAATAAGCATTTGTGTTTGCATATCTTATGAGATGTATGGGGTTCTCAGAAACCTGCACATGTCCAGAGCAGACAGACTCTTCCTTCTGTGGTGGAAGACAAACATTCAAAATTGTCATAAGACAGCTCATCTTCCTTTTTATTTTTGTACAATGGTTTCTTGACAGGTCAGAAAGTGTTACTTAGCTCTTTTTCAGCTGGAAATCCATTGAGCTTTTTTTTTTTTCCTTTGTGAATTTTGTTAGTGGTTTTTTCCTTTTTTTTTTTTTTTCCAAAGTTCATGGAAATTTTTATAATTTTTCTTACAATTTCATACCCAGAAATGCAGGCAATATTCCAAGTAAGGCTGCATGGCAGCTGTAAAAAGATACTCCTCTGCTTTCAGAAATGAAATCTCTGTGTGGGCAATTGAAATTTGTTTTGCTGGTTTTTGTAGCTAAAATACTGTAAGATCATGTTGAATCTGTTGAAGACTCTCACACACTTACTGCTTTCCAGAGAGCTTTCTTCTTTTAGATTTTTCAGATAAGGGAATCAGAATTATTTTCTTTTCCAGACTATGTAATATTTGCATTCCTCTTTTTTCATTCCATTTTCCTTTCCTAATGATGAAGATTCTTTGTCATACCTCAAGTGGTTGAAGGTAACTTTTTTATATTGATATTAGAATTTATGGCTTTTGGTGGTGGTGGTAACTTACTACCACTACTGGTTTTTATAATCATTATAACTTCTTGGGTGCTATTTCTATTGTGTCAAATATATAAAGTCTAAGGAACTTCTGAGCAGCCATCAGGTATGTCAAGAATTTTTATAACAAATGTCTCCTAGGTGATGGGAAGTCGACTTAAGTCAGAATGGTTGTATCAGAAAATATTTTGGTTAAACTTACCTCTTTATAAGTGGAGAAAGACAAGATATTCTTATCTACCATAATTTGTTGCAATTGCTTCTAAAATCACACAGTGAGAATCAACAGCTGCAGGTCTATCTGTTCTATTTGTCTTTTCTTCACTTTCACATACCTTGTATGTATGTTCCCTAAAAAATAGTGAAGAAGGTCTTGTAAATTACTTTTCCGTAGAAGCTGTGGCCAATACCATTATTGCAATGGTATTGCAATAGTACACAACCAGATGGGGGGGACCACTTATGTCTGGGAAACTTAAATATGTTATTAAAGGAAATGTGAATTTCACTTTATTTCTCAATAATTTGCTTGTGATTATGCTTTCCGTCAAGCAAAATGGCCTGCAAAGACTTAAATCACAATAAGCTAAGAACCACTTCTCTGACCTTCACATCTGACTTTCAATCCATATCTTCCATTTAAATAGGAAAATAGCAACCTGGTCTAAGATAAAGAATACACTGTAGCTGATTCCTGGAATAGAAAGAAGACAACTATGGTGTTTGCCACAGGCATATGAAATAGATAAAAGAAAGATAAGCGCTTTAAAAAAAGGTGGACCATAATGAATATGGGGGAATGAAGAAAGGAAATGGTTTGTTTTCTTTTCCCCAAAGTAAAAGGAAAAAAAAAAACTTTTTCTAGAAGAATAGAACAGTTTTCTCTGAGAAGCAGGAATCTGGTATGTTTCTTCAATCTTAATAAAGCATTTAGGCAGAGGGAGCTCTCTGACACTTGAAGGGAGCAGAGACTGAAATGTTTTCCCTCTGACACAGAGTCCTACAATAGTGAGGTTTTATATTTAATGGGATGCAGGGTCATTTCCCGTGGGCTATTTAGTGGACCTTTGTAGCTTCAAAATGTGATTCTTCCCTCAGAAGGGCCTAAAACTGATTATTAACCATGATTCATAAATTCTTCAGAAGACGATCAAGTTAGGTTTATGAATTCAAGCTGGGACAGAATGCAGCTGCCTCCTTTCTGCCTGTAAATACCAAGAAGCACTGCAACGTACAGAAAAATAACATTTTTAAGTTGATTTTCCTTCCTCATTGTCCTTTTCCAACAAGAAAACAGCTGTTTACGTGAATTCTTGGTACTTGTAAAGGAAGAAAAGGGAAAAGAATGAAAAAAACCCATGTGTTTCAGTTTCCTATTAGAATGGCACATCTCATGAGCTAGTTTTCTGGAACAGTTTTAAAGGGAGGACTCAAAACAGTGGAAGGGTTGGGAGCTGTTCACTGCATGAAATCTGTCCTGATCCACGATCAGATCCAACAATGATTCAAATAAGCCATGATATTGTATTAAGTATATGATACAGTACAAATACATGGAGGAACACTAATAGAAATCCTCTAAGCATCATTACTACACTGAAGGAGACTTTGCCCAAGGCATGTGATTGTTCTTTTTCTCTAGGGTAGAGCTACAGATTTGTAGGCCAAATACTCTAAATAAATAAAGCCTGGGCAGAATGTATTGAATCCTGCACATTTTCTGCTGTTTTTACTTTTCCAAAGGTAGTAACTATAAACAAGGCACATCAAAGTCCTACTTATATCACCACAGATAATACAATAAACTATAGATATGACTGTTTCCACCCATTTACTTCTTTGTACTCTATCTAGCAACCTTAATTATTGCTTCCTACCTAGGCATATTCTATTTCTTCTCTATAAGGTACACTTAAAAGAAACATTTTCTTAGCTGCATCCCTGGAATGACTGCTCTTGAATGCCTATAATGCAATAAATCGATGGAGAATCCACACTGAAGAGATTAAATATTACAGCACAGAAATATTAGCTGGTGAAAACAATCAGACTTTGATTCATGTAATTTATTATAGTCTCACATTCTCCTTTCTGTCTTGATAGCAGAGCTGCCAGTTAAGATCACACTGGAAGATTGCTGCAGTTTTTGCTGTTATTACTTGATATTAAACTTGCATTTTGTTATTATTACTGATATGTGTTATTAAACTAAAATGCTACTAAACAGTATGTTTGAGTGTGGCTCCACCTTTGTGCTGTCCCACACTTTCTGCATACATATTTAAAGAGTTTTATAGCCAAATTTTCAGAGGTCAAAGGAAGCTATAGGAGGGAATTAGGCAGCTGCAGTTTGGCTGTCCAAAATTAATATCATCAATGAAGTGGGAGTTGTCTGGAGTTTCATTTCAGTTTGCTCTCTCCAGGCTGAACAAGCCAAGTTACTTCAGCCACACTTCATATGGGTGAGGACTTTTGTAGGCTTGGAAGAGGGAGACCAGGATCTACAATAAACCCAGGTAAAAATTTACTCCAACTGTAGCTTTAATAGCTAGAAAGTAGGTGGATGCCCAGCTTTTGAACATCCCATGCTATTGAAGATCCTTTCTCTTCTGATATAATTTTGCTAATCTTTTACCTCATTTTGATAAACAGCTCCATCTGCCTTTGTGCCTGTGCCCCTTTCTCCTCTTCATGACAATTTTTGTCCTGCTAGATCCCTGTAATTTCTCAGCTGTGCACACTCACAATTTTTAGGGCTCCCTGTGAAACTGCTGTTTTGTCCTTCGTGCACATTCCCTGTCCATATATTTCTACTACTGGTAGCACCCTAAATCTCCCTCATCTCTCTTGCAATCCCTCATGCTGCTATGAGCTCCCACTAGTTGCTTCAGCCAGCAAAGTCCACTCTTCCTTAACTTCTCCATCAGCTCCTACACTGGCAAAATGTAGAAAGTGTAGATATATATTGCATGTACCAAAGTTCTGTACAAATGATGACTAAAACACTGTTCCAATGTTCTAAGGTCAACTTACCCCCTTCCACAAAAAACAAACAAACAAACAAACAAACAATCTAAGAAAGAAAACAGGTGCAATTATGATAGATGGATATCCTAATCCATCATATAATTTCTCTGAATTATTGAGATTTCTTAGTATCTGTCAAAATTCTCCCCAAAATCCCATTACATTTTATATGATGTATTTGGGTACTACTTGGGTAGAAATGATGTTGTCTATAAAAACTAGTTAAATTTTAGCAAATGAATATCTTGGGTTTTTTCGAATTTCAAGTATTTTCCTGATAATGAGGCTTTTTCATCCTTAGCTCCAGTAGACATAAATATTGCTTGGTTATTACAAGGTATGTCGTCTTTCCAAAGGAATGCTAGCTTACAAGCAACCACCAGGTAACAACTTTACTATAATTCCAATTATCCCCATTGTCTCTCCTTTGCAAGCTGTTGGTTTGAGAGAAAGACCATATTGTAGAGAAAAGGTATATATTATGCAACTGTTATACAACAGTTAAACTGCTTACTACATGTGCTTTAAATTCTAAAATAAAATATTATCATGAAGATTTTCTTGGGAATCCTGTGGCAAAGGCATAAAGTCTGGATAAAAAAACTGTGAAGTAATGTCCTAAGAAGAAAATATCATGTGTAGATCCAGGAAACAATAATACTAAAATGAAAAATAATACAAATTAGTCTTTCAGGCACATTTGCAAACAAAGACAAACATGACAAGCAAATAAATTTGCTTATTGGCCACTCTGTAGAAAATTCTGGATATTAAATTCAGAAGGGTTTGATGTGGTCTACCTCTGGGTGATCTAAGATTCCTTAAGAAAAACAAATCCTTCTTTACAAACAGTTGCAAAATAAATTAGCTTTTCAAAATTAGCACCAGAATTATCTTTAAGTTCCTACAGGTTTGAGTAGTAGATAATATTTAATATATTAGAATATTTAATATATTAGAATTTTTGAAAAGCTATTCCTGAAAAGTAGAACATTAATGGAAAAGTTTACAAATGTCAGCAAAGACACTGATATACTTCTATTTTAAAATAATATGGGTTTGAAGGGATTTTTGTTTAGTATTTTCAGAATTCCATAAGATATGAATTCCTGCATTCCCTCCAGGTCACTCAAATCATACCTAATAATGTATTCTAACAAATGAGTAATCATAAAGATATGAAAATATCTAAGCCTGTACTTTGAAACACAGTTTTAAAAAGTTCACAGTAACATTGTTCTTTTACAAGACTTCTTTTCCAGACAATGATAATAATAACAAGAATATATATATGAGTTCTTGATAAGTTTTGGCATAAAAAAAATGTGTCTATATAAACTAATACTGTGAAAGAAATTGTGGATTTTAGAATTAAACACTTGACAACATCTTTCTTTTAGGATTTGTATTTCCCACATCGTGATCGTGAAAAAAAAGCAACTTTGGTTATGCAAGTGGACTTGCAAACTGTGAGCCTAGACTGTGAAATTAACATTGTGCTATGTCTTTTGCAAGAGTTTGACTGCAAATGGTAGAACCTTGCCAGAGCTTTCTTCTTTAAATAGATTTATGAGAATGTCTGCTTTTGTATTCCTACAAATTAGAGACTTAAGCTTGCAGATCTGGGGAAGAGAAGCCAAGCTATTCTAGTCTGGTCTGAACCACAGCTAAAGGAGAGGCTCAGATCAAAGTATTTGGGTTTGAACCTTAGCTGTATGTATTGGGGGGTGCGTGTGTGTATGTATGTATTTATATTTATACATTGCAGGAGTCCAGATGTGTGATTTAATCTCTTCATGCATTGTATGACCTTATTTGCAGTCCACAAGTCATCTGAATGATGAGCTGAGAATTTATTTAGATATTGAAATAAATTCTAAGCCTCAGTGATTTTTTCTGCATCTACGGAAAATATGTGAAAGCCACAGTGGCTGATACTTAGACAGAATTTAAACGTACAAAACATGAAATGCTACTAGTTTGTGATGCAAATTGATTTACAAAATGTATTTTTTTTTTCCATCATTGCTAAATCTGTGCTGTATTTTATGAACCACAGCTGAAAAGTGAAAAGGTAAATGTCTGGAATATATATATGAGACAATACAACTCATTTTTAATGTGAAGCAAAGAGAAGTAGAAATGGAAAAGACTTTTTATTGTTTCTTCAAATGTAAAAATAATGAACATAGTAGAGTTTCTCTTATTTAGCTTACATTCTTCATTTGGGCACTTCAAGCTTCATAATTTTGTAAAAGGAGATAGTAAAACTCAGTTATGTTTTGATCCTTATATTTATAAACTTTAACCCATTGTTAAAATATAAAAATATGTAGTTCTATCTTCCCCCCCTGCCCCTTAACACTGAATGTAAATTGACCCACTGTACATTTTAAGATCAAGCTTGGAACTCAATTTAAATTCTAGCACATTCAAACTTCTTAAAAATATAAGTTCCATTCAAATGGGAGTTTCTTCTCTGCACACAGAACTCTAATCAAAAGTAGAGCTGTATAGAATGGTTTAAATTTAATCCAAATCTCAGTGAATTTCATGAATCTGACTATTCAAGCTTTACATGACTGGGCTCATAAAAGTTATTTCTGCTTTTATGCATGATAGGTTGCGGGTTGCTGCTGCTTCTGGGCTTCACAACAAATGCCACAAACCGGAGTTCATCTCTGCCTTCATGCATTTTTCATAGCTGCAGCTAAAAAGTAAAACTGTACTGATTGATAATAGTTAATGAATGTGTAAGCTGTTAGTGAATGTTTTCCAGTGCTTTCCACTAGTTTGGGTCACAGGGAGCTGAACTGGATAACTGATTATCCATAAAGATCACATTAGTGTATTAAAGAATAGGTCAAACACCAACATCACACACACACACAAAATTCATTATTTTTCCCGTTAGTGATATTCCTTAACACTCTAATTAACAGTATTTTACACCTTTTCTCAATTGTAGATATTTATTATGGTTTCTTCTTTCTGGGGTAAAAATATACTGGACTGTCTATTCTAAACGTGTTTCGTATTGAGAAATTAGCATTTTAGACTTACACATTTTTCCCCCATTCTTTTTTTATAATAATGGCAAAGTTCTTCACAGACACAAAATGTGTGGAGTTCACTTTATGAAAACTGACATATTTGGCCAGAATTGTGTTATCATGTTTCTATAGATAATTTCTTTTTCTAGTTATCTTTGTACAATGAATACAGGTCCTACAATATCCTTTTTCCTTCTGCTGATATTTAATGACTTACTTTCTCACCATAGCAGGTTAAATGTTTGTTCCTTCATGACAGGAATGATGTTTCTCATTTCACAGATGGTGCCATTTGGAAGCAAGTATCCATAGTATAGTTTTCTGTTAACAGTTACATTCCTACTAGGAAAATATCTGAAGGAAGAGAGTACAAGAATAGGTGCAAGATATATTCACTAGAAATGTGTACATAATTTTTGAGAAATGCTTAGCAAAAATTAACATGCAAATCTTCATCAAAGAGAGCAATTTAAGCTCTTCCAAGCAACCATTTCTGTCTGCAAGCAAACATGGGAGAATATCACACCACCACTTCTTTTTGGAATTACACAATTAGGGCATTCATAAAGTAAGGCATGGCAAATGAAACACCCTTTTCTTATTTTCCAGGCTTCCATGACAACTTCAGTGTTTTGAAATAGGGTCGAAGAGTCAGGTGGGGGAATGGAGTGATTTACTCCATTTGAACCATACTACACAGCCTCTCTCATTCTGAGTTGGGACATGATACTTTTCTGGTGTAGAGCTAGCTGGAGACCACATCCCAGCTTCACACTATGCTCTTGCCTCTCACTCCAGATTAGGAATGCTATACAAGATGAGACAACGCAGATAGTGATGAAGCTTATCACTGTACTGTAGTTTCAACACCCAATATAAAGGAGAGGGCAAGTTATTGCCTAAATATTTACTTGTTATCAATGAATTAACAGAAATGGTTGACTAACAAAGCAAGATCTCTAGTTTAGCATGTTTGTCTCACACCTCGTTTCAGTTCCCTTCTCCATTCTAGAACTGTCTTTTTCCTAATATATGTACCTGGATAGTTGCATGAGAGTCCTCTTTTTCTCCTCAGTGGTATGAGAGTCTGGAAAAATCTACTTGATTTTGGAACTGCTATCACCCAGACTTTTGCAGAGGCCTGCAGGAAAGCATTACAGAAGCAAAACAAAATTTTACTACAACCACAAAAATTATGAGGGAGGGACAAGCTGTTGTTCTCCTATCAGTGCAAAGAAACCTTTTTCTTAGTATCCAATAACTTACTATGAATTTCCAAACTTTAAAGTTCCTTGAGTATTTTTAAAATATAATTGCTTACTTTTATGCCACTTGGGAATATCTCAGGTCAGTGATTGACAAGATGCATAAGATGTTGTCACTAAAATATTGCAACCATTTATGAATAATATTCCACTGAGAACTAGACTTCTGCTACAAATCTACTTATAGCAAGGAACTTGGTGCAAGGGAAGTGCATCAGTAGGCTCTTATATTTCCCTTATGTCTGTTTTCAAGTGGGTTGTTGAACAAATGCAGTCTGCACTGCACATATAGATTACAGCTTTCTGAAAAAAGAGCCATAAACACTCTAAGTATGTACCATGGATCTGTAGGAGGAGCCATCCACACATTGATTCTGAATTTAACTACATAAATCAAATGTCATGTCAAACATTTGGAGTGATTTTGGACTGAAGCTTCTGATTTTGTTTTCTCAAAAAATGTAGTTTGCACATCTCAAAATTGACCAATAGGTGATTATTAGGAAAAAAAAAACCCAGGAATTCACTTTCAAATCAAGTTTCTGCTTCAATGCAATATCTCAAATATCAGTCCAGATACAGAATCAAACAGAGGCTTAATGCAGTTTTTATGGTGTGGCTCAAATATGCATATTTGACCTTGTGTCTAACTGTGTTAATCTAGCATTGTGGCAGTGTCTTACAATATTTGAAGCATGTAGCATGAAAATGGGGAATACTTTATTTCTACAGTTTGAGACTTTTTGTCCGAAATGAATGTGAGTTAATGAGAAGGAAGGTACAATTCATTTTTGTTCATTAACAGGTTTGACTATCAAATCTATGAACTCCTTCACCTCCAACACTACAATTATGAATTATCTAAAATTTTTTGTATCAGTTGAAGATTCACAGCCAGGGAGTATAGAGGAATTTCTGGACCAACTGAAATTTTGTCTCTGTAATCGAAAAAAACCCCCATATATCCTGAGGTACATTCATCTGTCACTTAGTGAAGACTATGAGTTTTAATGTTTTGAACATGAGTTAAATCTACCCAAGACAGCCTTATAAATGTTTCTGGAAGGTTTTTTACCTCCGATGTTTTGACCTCTTGAAGTATTTTAGGCAGAATTGTTGAATGTCTAAAGCCTGTCGAGGACAACTAATGGAGCAGGTGTCTGGATTGAAATATGATTAGCAATCTGGTGTGTTTTGATCATATCACATGGAATTTGGAGGTGGAGTGTTGAAAACTGTGTGAGAAATGCCTGGCTGAAGAAAGAAATGAGTTTCTACTTTTCACTTAAATTCCACTATTTCGCTTATATTAATTTACGATATTTATGGTGGAGTATCCACCTAATTTACTTAATATGGTTTTCTCATTCCTTCTCCAATTTACATACATTACTATACCTCATTTAAAACTATAATTTGAATCTTCTGCCTATACCAATTAACATTAATTTATTGATGTAAGCAGACAAAAGAAGCTTTCAGATCTTTTTGGAAATAGTGGCTTCAAATTAGAATATCCAGTAAGAGTTTGTATTAATGATGTAATAGCAAAACTGGCCTGTTTAGTCAGTTGATATTCTTTTTGATAGGGCTGGAGTTCTGTGGAAAACAGATTTGCTTTTATTCATAAGCAGATTAATAAAGTTACTACTGAAATGCTACCTTACTCTCCTGAGTTTCCCGTTACCTCTTGCAAGCACAGTAGTAGAAGTTCAAAAAGAGCAACTAAATAAAATTGCTGTGATCAGCTCAGCCCATTAGGGTTATCAACTGGGAGGCAGAACAAAGAATACAATGATTGGTACACAGAAAGAAGTAAATCTCGGGAAGGGCTGCCGGTTCATACCATTGAAAAGAGATGTTTGTCCCATTGTTAAACACAAGCAATAGTTCATTGATAAAAAATGCAGAGATGAGTTCTATGCTCTCTTCCAGAAGCAGAGCTTTACATCTGTGTCTGAGAGTAATTCTGAAGAAAGAGAGCAAAATCTTCTGATTGATGGGTCAAACATCACTGCAGACACCACAGATCAAGGATGGTTGTGCCAACTTTTAGAAGATTCTCAAAAACATGGTCTATCAGGTGGTCTTTGAAAACATAATAAAAGTTCAGAATTGTTTTAAATAAACAATACATTATGATGCCTCTGTTGTTTCTGGCCAATAAAGGATAGATTGATGGTCAGAAGAAATAAGCTTAGTATTGATGAGAACAACAGTCAGGAAGACGAAAATCTTGATGATAAGTAGCCTAACAATTTTTGATGTAGTATGTCAAACAGTCGCTGTGAAAGTGTGTGGAAATAAATGTCTAGTATGCTAAGATTTTTTCACTTAGGGCGTGGAATCTGTCTCTATAATAAAACATCTCTAGTTTTATGGGAATATTTGTAGTCCTAAAAATTGGCTCTACAGTGTCCTTGGGTTAGATCCTGTTAACATACTTTAAATATGCTTTTGCATGACCATAGAACCACAAAACAATTCAAGTTGAAAGGGACCTCAGGAGGTAATCTAGTCCAACTTCCTGCTCAGCAGGAGGGTCAGAAGAGTCAGCAACGAGAACAGATCAGCTTGTTCAGATCTGCATCCAGCTGTGTCTCCAAGGATGAAGATCCTCCCTGTTCCCCTATTTTGCTATCCTTCTAACCAGTTGAAATCTCTCATACTGCAATGCAAGTTTGTTGGTAAGCAACAAAGGAATTTAACACAGCAAGCAAAAAAGAAATAAAAGATATTAAAAATCATGGAGAAAGTGTTTTTGGGACACATTTCTGGGCATAAAAAGGAGAGAAATGTGACTAGGAATAGTAAACTTGAATTTATCGAGGATAAATCATGTCTGATCAGCCTGACCGCCTTCTATGAAAAAATGTCTGATTTGTGGTCAAGAATAATGCTGGATGTCATTCATAAAGATTTTAGCAAGGGTTTTGATACCATATACCACAATGTTTTTATGCACAAGTTAGGACCTAAAGTCAGTGTAAAAACCTGATTTAAGGCTCAAAAAGTATTATCTCCTGCATCGCACTCTGCCTGTGTCCTGGTAACAAGTTGGATACCACAAGAGTCTGTAACGAGGAACTCTGGGAAACTAAACTTTATTGAGAACTGTGAAAGGTCTGCTATAGAAGATTGAGATTTTATTTGGATTTGGATAGAAATCTCTACAATGCCAGTAGTGAAAGGATTGCCAACAGAAACTGTTTCTGGATGGTTTTAAATCATTTTAGGAGTCTTGCAATCTCCAAATGCAGAATGTAAACCAAATGATATAAATATGCACAGGCTTCAGACATTTCTGAAGAAGAAATTTCTGCATAGGGGACATTGAATTAAGACATTAATATCCTTTGCCATTAATATCTCTGCAACAAGAAATGTAATTGTCCAAATGGCCCTTTGATAATATGTGATTACAGTATTACTGAGCTCAATTCAAATGAAAGGATAAGCAAAAAAACCTCAAACCCAAGGTTTATGATTTTAGAAGGGTGAAGTGAGAAATCGGGGAACTAGTACATGAACTCAAATTGCCTGACTATTTAGAGATTTGAGTAAGGAAGAGATTTGAAATTTCTGTAAAGGCAAATGTGCAGAAATTTCTGCAGCTTCAGTCCAATACAGGGAATTCTTTGTGGACAGGGTTCTAAAATATACACATAACTCAGGACACTTGCATCAAGAAATAAGCCTAGGAATGTAGAAAAAAGTTGATTAATCAACAGAGGAAGCTATAATTTAACGGTCGGAGGTGGGGATGAAGGAGAGAATAGTCAGAAGAATAGTTTTTCTTGGTGCTGCAAAGAAAATATAAAGGTTAAAAAAGATTTGTAGACACATCATGAGAAAACTAAGGCTTCTTTGCAGTAAGAGAGAGTTAGGTGTTAAAAGCCTTAGATTAATACAACACTATACTTTTTAGTAAGGATAATAATAACTAATAGAAAGGCAAAGACAGAAAGATTAATAAGAATAAAAGTATGGAAGTTAAAATCCCACATATGAGGTTGAGGAAATCTCAAAAATTGTGTTCCAATCACAAGGACCTGATATCTCGAGCTCAGAGTTTTGGAAAAAAGAAAACTGGTAGATTTCTATGTATACCAAATTGGAAGTGGGAATCTATAAATGTAGGATAATGAATATTTATATATCTATATATAGATTTATCTTTTTTTTAGACTAGGAGAAGTCAACTGACCTATCAGCTAGATCTAAGTAATGTAGAAAATATCAGAACAAATTTTGAAGGAAAGTATAATAATTCATAGAGGTAAATGAAAAATGGGAGAAAAAGAAATACATATTAAGAGAAGACAGATTATTCCAGACTAATTTTTCTTTCATTGATTGAGTAATTGTCTTTCTACACTAGAAAAATATCATAGATCTCATAAAAATAGCATGTAAGGAAAGCTCAGATACTCTCCTGGAAAAGAATTATTAGTCAAGAATCATAGAGACAATCTGATATAACACTAAATAGAAAGTTGCTCATTAAGATAATAGAGTTGATAACTAAATCCTAAAATGAACAATCAGCTTACTAACAGGTAAACCAGACTGTCCTGGAAGGAGCAATAATGGTCTGGCACAAAGATGCTTGCCAATGTTTTCGTTAATGAAGTCAGTGCTAAAATTTAGACCCTGATGATGAAAATCCTTCTGACATAACATATGGCAATGCTATCAACAGAAAAAAGAATTGAATACAGTATAGAAAGAAATAGAGTGTGTCTGGATTAGCATTTTATTTCAGAGCAGGAGGGGGCTTTTAACATCAGTTTCCTGATTTTCCCCACTTACTAACCTGTGGCTTGGAACACAAGTGTCTCAAAGAGCAGCTGGAAGGTGTTTCCTGGAGTATCAGGAAGGTACCTGATGCTCTTCAGTCACAAAGAGCTTCACTGTACCAGACCAAAGTTTAAAGAAGTCCTTATCCCAAAATGTGTGGACATCATGTCCTTAGTACCAGCTACGCTACTCTACAGATCCACCCATACTAATCCACACTGTTCAGTAATGTAGGCATATAACGTAGATGTAGACTTGATAGCTATTTATTTATTTATTTTCACTATGGAGTTATAAATTATATATTCCTGTTAGGTAAATTTACACTGAAACCTAGGGCCCAAGACAGTATATATCATATGCCCTGCCCAGTGGTCACAAATAGGATCAGATTAGCCGAATCCGAACTAAAGTCTCTGGTATGGATCTTGGGTAGACAGTGGGGTCTGAGCACCAAATCTTTGTAATACAGATCCACCACTACTGTGCAGTTGTACTTTCTGAAGCAGGAACAGTCTTTGAAACACTTGGAGCTGGAATAGCAGAGGGATTTATCAGCTAGCAATGACTTGGAAGTAGAAACTTTGGTTATATTACTCCATCACAGAATAGTGTAAGATAATGTAGTGATGTGACTACAGAAAAAGGAGTGTGTGTGAGTCAGCATTTTTAAAAATTGATGTCTAAATCATGATAAATTATTATTAATATCTTTATACTAGAAGCTGAAGAACATATTTTCCAAGACTAAAATGCTTTTAAATGTTGGGGCTTTTTACCTATGTTCATAACATTACTTGGAACATCTGAATTTTGAACAATGTTTGCTCTTCCTGCTAAATACTTACAGTCTCTTAACTTGAGAATGCAAAATTGAGTTTCTCAAAATCATATTATTTCCTTTCTTGACCCAAATTACAAATAATTTAAGTAAGCAAAATAAAACCCCATCGCTACAGTTTCCAATTTCTATGGAATATTGATAAAAAATATTCATATGAATCTATTTTAATATATATATATAGTCATCTGGCTGTGGATCTTCTGTAACTGAGGGGCTGGAATCTATCAACTGTCTCTGACCTATTCATCAATTTGGTTGAAAAAAAAGAGTTAGGGTAGCAAGTTACATTTACAATGCATTTTTACATATTTGTGGTAATATACACTAATATATTTGTGCTAATTATTACATTCTGTATGATTTTCTTCATTTTTCTCAATATATTTGTTCCTAATACATTTTTATACCTTACAAGAAACTAGTTTGATGGTAAATCTTCATTCAATATGTTATTTGATTTTGAAAGTAAACTATTAGGTACCCTAAGGAAATCTTGTTTAAAAACCTTATTACTGTACAACAAAGTATGTGGAGTGCCTTATGCTTTGAGGAGTGGCAGAGTTGCTTCATCCCATTAATGGTCATGAAAATACTGAACAGACATTTAGGTAATGGTTACTCTTGAAGAAGAACATTTTCAGAATCTGTTCTGTATCTCTATTTCTTTGTCTTCCCAATATGAAATTTAGTAAATGTCATAGAAATTTTGCCACATATGAGGGGAAATTGTTCTTCAGGCAGAATGTTCCACATTACCTGCTAATTACTAATATCTTGCTTGTACTTTGAGTCAGTTACTTTTTTCCAAGTTCTGGATTCATCTGTTTCCTTTCAAAAATAGTAGTACAATGATTGCAACAAAACCTCAGTGCCCCATTATGAGATCTATTCATATTGTATCACTCAGTACTAATTACCAGGTGCTTCTTTAGGCCTCATCTTTTAAAGATGTGATCATCTGCTCAATTTTATATTCTGTGAATACTTCCATTAAAGGCAAGGGGCTTCTCACTGAGATTAAAGGTAAAAGCACGTTAGTCTTTATGAGATGTCTTTGGAACTGCTATTATTAGCTTTGATTTATGTATTGTCTATTTTTTAAAAATTAAAACTGAATAAAAGATAAAATTTGATCATAAATTTTGAGTCTTAATAGAAAACATTAGTTGGCAAGTTATTTAAATAATTCCTGAAATACAGCAAGCTAATAAAATCAGTCCTTGGGCACATTGCTATGTTAAGTACTTGGGCTTGATGCAATTTTAAAATCAGTAGTTCAAATGCAGCTTATTTGCTATCTTTCATGATTTTAGAAAGATATGATTTAATATTCATCTGTTCATTTCTATTTTGGGATAACAGGATACTAGACCAATTAATGATTCCAAATGCAACTTACAGCAAATTTAGGAGCATTATTCCAAGCTTTATGGAAGGCTGGAAAACCGTTGGAGACTGATCCTACTATAACTGAGAGGTGCAAATTTTATTAATTTCACCGGTAGTGGACCTGGATTTCAGACAAGGGTTTTTGTCAGCTTAGTTCTAGCCTGTATTTATGCTGCAGAAAATGTACTTCCATTACCCCAGTCTGCCTTATACATGTGCCACATGCTGTACTGATGTGCATCCAAAAATAATAAAACACTCAAAATGTGAAAGGAAGAAACTGTTATGCATAAGTCATTGCAAGTACAAAGCCAATTTTGTATCATGGGATGGTGTCCAGAAACATACTCAAAGTGAGGAAAGAGTTTTCTTTCTTTAAAAACAAACCTGAATCTTAATTTAAGCAAAGTTTAGAATAAATTATTTTCTTTTCTTTATTTTCCCTGAATGTTTCATTTCCGTCATGATACAGGGATTGGGTTTTGTTTCATTTTTTCAGTTACAATACTATTTACAGGTTTTATTCTTATTTACCATGAAACAAAATTTCTCTTAAATGTTTCCAGGCCCAAAACTCAAAGAAAAAAATAAATATAGAAAATCTCTTTGATTATCTTGATCTGAGAAACTCTTCTGCTGGCAAATCATTCCCTTTCTCTTATGTTTTCTTCCAGAGCCAAAGGACGTGGTAAGTTCTGAACTGCCTGGACCTTCTCTGCTCTAGAGAAGCTGCTAGTCCCACAGTTAGGACATGTGGTAAGCAGGTGGGAGACCAGTCTTTAGCTTCATTTTGTTGGGAAAAAAAAATCTACTTTCTGTTCTGTTCAAACCAATTCACTTCCTACAAATTAGATATTCTTTGGACCAGAAAATGAAAGGGAATTTCATGTTCAGCAAGGCAGCAGTTCAGCTAGCAGATGGAAGAGGAAGTTCTATGTTCCACAACTGTGCACTTCTCAGGTGAGGACTGGCATTGTTTTCTATAAAGTTAGATATTATTTTTAAACAAAATTGGGCAAGTTATATTCTGATTCCATTTTGGCAAATGTATAAAGAAAACTCAAAGGACAAGGAGAAGTAGTCAGCCTAGGAGAGGAATCTAAACTGCCCCAAAAAGGGATACTTCTGAACTGCTAGAATTTTAAGCTACCAACACAGGCAATATTTGTTGAAAATGGAATGCTTTGCTTTCAGCAACTTTTAAATTTTAAGCAGGAAAGAGTTGCTCAGGAAATATCTGTTCATTTATCAACAAAAGTGAGATGTGCAATACTATTCATTTCGACATAGTATTCTGAGAGAGTCTGATAAAATATGTTATGCTGATGTAAAGTATGTTTTAAAGTAGTGAAATACAAATTAAACTAAACTATAAAGTCATAAATACAATTATTTTTCTAAAGAATGGAGCCAAAGAGAGTGGAAACTCTTTGTTGTGTTCATATTTAAACCAAGACTTCAAATGATACTTATGTTTCTCACATAAGTGAGAAACAATATTTCCTCACAGAAATTCATGTCTTCTTTCAAAAATTACAAGGAAGTTTCCATTCTGAACTGAAAAAATAAAACATGGAATAAGCTTGGACATGTTTCCTTCTAGTTCCTCATCTTATCTGACTCACTGCATCTGATGGTGTGTAAACATATTTCATTAAGGCACCAGAAACTAAATAAAAGGAAAAAAAAAATACTTAGAAGCTCTCCACAGGGATGGCATGAACTTCTCATTGGTTATTGGTTCTATTGATAACTTTTATAGATAGAGTCACAGAAGTTCGTAAAAAGATTCTGATGTTCAGATGTCACAGTGTGGAGCATTGTACACACTGAAAAATGTACTCATGTCCTCACACTCATATTAAAAGTATGTCTATTCCTTTGTTGTTCTAAGTAATTCCCCGCTTCCTTGCCCTGGTGCTGTATTTGTATCTGCTGTGAATAAAGCAGCACCACTCTCATTAGGTTATTTCTCCTTGCACCAGCCCTGTCAATGCCAATCCAAAGTGAAAATAGACCCAAGATTTAGAAGAGTCGGTGGAGAAAATACAAGCCAAACCTCATGAAACAAAATGTAGTGAGAGGATTTATCAGAGGCATTCAATAGCAACTTCAACAGCTAAACGTTTTTCAAAGCATTATATGTCCAAGGTCATGTAAAGGTCTTGGCATTTTGGCAGGTTTTGTTGGGCAGTGTGGGTGGAAGCTCACAGCAATCCGTGCAGCACCACAGGGGTAACAGAGCAACCTTCTCCCTGCCCTGCAGGGCACAGTTTTGCAGTGTTTAATCAAAAAGCTCCTCAACTTCTTGCAAATTCCAGGTGAGATCCTGCCAAGTAACAGCATGGAAAAGAAGCAGGGTTATGGCAAGAGCTGAAGGACCATGGGATCAAACTTTAGAGAGGACTGAAGGGGTGCTGGCACCTTTCCCATCAGCCATGGGTACAGCCTGGGTGCCCGCGCTGGGCGCAGCATGGAGACGGCTGCCAGGGCTGTCTTTTCCGCCCAGGCTGCATCTGCCCGGAGATGAGGCTGCAAAATTGATTCCTTTTGAATATTTTAAGCCTTTGGAAAGCTTCAATACATTGTTATTTCCTTCTGCTTCTAGTTAGTCCTTACAGTTGTGCTGTTTTGATGTGAGCTGACTTTGTGGGGTCAGGCGGGTTAAATGGTGTTTGATTAAAATCAGAACACCCAACAACTACTGTTTCACAGTTCGACTTTGTTGGCCTCTTCATCTGGGAATTTAGGAAGACACCTTTAGCTTCAAAAAAAGGGGAAAAAAGTGTGCAGCTTTTTTCAGCTTTTTTTTTTTTTCCATATGGCTTAAAGAGAAACAAAGAGAAAAAGCCACATTGTGTATGTTTTTCTGGCAATGGGCCTGCCACTGTTTATCAAACCAAGGCAAATCCAATTAGCCTGTGGCCTGCCTCCCAACCTTATTAACCTGCTCAGCTGTGAGAAACCCAACAGCCCCTGCCAATATCTCATTTCTCCAGCAGCTGATAAGATCAGTTCAAGATATTCAATGGGGTTTCCTTTCACTTCGGCTTCATCACAGTCACCGGCATCTTAACCGTGGTAGCCGGATCTTATTTTCCTCTCATTTACTACATGAAATAGGATGGCGACTCCGAGGCCTATGCAGCTTGTTGGAACAAACAGCGATCAGGCCTT
This sequence comes from Corvus cornix cornix, assembly GCF_000738735.6. NCBI lineage: Eukaryota > Metazoa > Chordata > Aves > Passeriformes > Corvidae > Corvus > Corvus cornix. Next base: position 90,497,603 of record NC_046333.1, on the reverse strand, counting down.
CGTGGCGTTTGACAGGACGGGCTGATTTTCCTTATCGCGGCTTGCCCACAAAGGCCCGGGCCAGGCCGGGGTTATTAGCATTCCTCGGTGAGATGCGTCAGGCCTATTTCTGTCACGCAGACAGATTGAGCCTTTCACTCAGGCTCGCGAATGAGTGACACATGGCCTGACTGGGAGGACAACATTGTTATTTGAGTTAAGAAATCAATTTGTATCAAATGTACACTGTAATTTATTTGTTGGCTTTGAAGGGAACCTGGCTGAGATAAATGGGAATGGGCTTCTTTCTTCCCCCCTATGCTGAGCTGATAAAGTTCTTGTGAAGCTCCAGATAGCTCCAGTCAGAGCCAAAGTGACAAACATGTTTAAAGTTGCACAGTGATCTTTAAATCTCAAAAAGAACACCTTGTCGGACATGATAGAACATTTTTTACCTTTTCCCTCTATCTGTCAGAAAGCTGCTGTGACACATTGCTTTAGTATTTTTGCTGACATTTTCTTTATCAAGCACATCTGTTTGTGGTCGAAAGATGCTTATTCCTATTTTCTTCAATCTACAGCAGCCTAGGAAACTGCCAAAAGGAAGGAAGAAAATGAGACATTCTTTCCAAGAATAATGCTTATTTTATTTTTTTTTTAATTGTGACTTTTCTTGACTAGTTTTCTTTTTGCTTTTGTTAAAAGACAGAAGAAACATGGGGAACATGTATCATGAGATCTTGTCTATTTCAAGAAGTTTGGTTTGGGTTCAGACGAATGGTACAGTAAGATGTTGGTATTACATGTTAAATTGTTAACTATGAGATTGACATTTTCCTTATTAGAGTTATAAATATAAGCCTACATGTTGGCTCTATGCATCAGTGTCTTTATCTTTGGAATAATATGAATAATCAAAAGTTACATCTACGGTATGCTTGCAGTTATGACTCCATAATGAAAAAATGCTAGTAAATTAGCCACAGGCAGAGAAGCTCCTTGACATTTCCGTACAATAACCTGATTGTTTCGTTTTGGCTTTCAAAAGTGATCTAAATGTAACATCATATTAGATCACCATGTAAGGTACCTTACCCTCCTCTGCATTATATTCATCTGCATATAGGCTGTTCTTCAAGAGACGTGCATGTGTATGAGTGCTCATGCACACAAACATGCAGCAATATAGACTGCTGCACTTGGATTAGTCCACACAAAGTACAGCCATTGTCAAAGCAAGGTCAAATTTGAGGTAGTCCAAAGTGGGCAGCCTGGGTCAAAGGGTCTTCCAGTCCTTCTGGCAGCTAGGTCAAATGTGATTAGTATGCAAGTATTTTTAAGATAAGTTGGCTTTAGGAACTGTTAAACTTATGAATGGCCTGATCACATCACCAAACCATCACACCATTCCCAAGAAACTCAGAGAGGCCCACTCATCATGATTAACTCTTCTCTCAGGCTGACCAACCAATATATATTGCTGTCTTCTTTCCCACCTTTCCTCTGGGAATGTTGCAATCCTTTAGGCTGTAAGCAGCCTGCCAGCCTTAGATCTTGTTATACCTGTGAGTACTGACACTGTAATGGTGTTAAGCCTTACTCTCAGGTTTCTTCTGTGCCATGGCCTTTGGGCGAGATCTTGCCCTTTTACCTTTCTGCTCAGGTGCAGTGACACTGCTGCTATTCTGGGTTGCCTGACATTTTTAATGCGGTGCTTTTTAAACCTCAACTCCGTGTTTCCACATTTTGGCAACAGCTTTGGATTTTGTCTCACCTTGGCAGCCCAAAGACAATATATAATTTTAAATATCTAAGACAGTTTCTGATTTTCATCTCCTGGCACAGTCTAGAGATGTGACTTTTGATTTTCATAGGCTCAGAATAGGCAATACTGCAATCCAGCTCTAATTAACAGGAGTTTACACACATTTATATTTCTACATAAACATATTCTATAAAACATGCAGCTTCTCAAATGAATGAGCCACACTCTTTTAGCTATATCTATATATCTGTTTACAATTATTACAGACTGAGGACATCAATCAATTCATTGTCAGATCAAACTCTTCAAGAAATCATACCAAATATTGTTTTAACCGCATTGCTTTAGAAATAACCATTGGCACTGAAGTAATTTAGACCCCAGAAATATCAGTGCAAAATAAAACACCCTCTAGCTCTGATACAAGAGCACTCTGTCATGTCTACAGCTTCACTCTATTAAAATAATACATCCTCAAAAGCACTTGTTTTGGCCTTCTCCTGCCTTATCTTATATCCCTTAATGATAGAAAATGGAAAGAACTTAATTTCTCTTTGAGGTTTGTATTAATTCATTATGAGCAATGTCAATTTTGTCTCTGCTGTGAGTAGGCCCCTGATGATAGCATAAAATTGAACCTTATGCGTGGAATTTGGAGAGGAAGAGAATAGATGCAACATTGTGCCATGTTTGTTGATGATTTATTTTGTGTCATGTTCTCTAAAAAGCACAAAGGCTGGCAGCAGGGGCAAGCTGACATTCATCTGGACTTCACTAACTCACATGAATCAGAGGGAATGCTCTGGGCCAAGGGGTTCCCTTCTGTGTCTTACCTGAGAGCAAGTGAGTGTGTATAGATGGGAAAAACTGTGATGAAACCTGTGGGGCAAGCAGTGTGAGAAACCCAACAAGCAGAGAGTCTTCAGCAGGAGCAGTGGTTCCTGAGGAGATCAGGATCACAGATACCAGAAGATAGGGAAAGAAAAAAAAAAAAGAAGAAAAAAAGAGAAAAAAATAAAAAACTCAAGAAAACTCCCTTTTTCTTAAGAGAGGATTGCATTGAGTTTGGTTCAAGAAGCCCTTGAAAGCTGTTGGATTCAGAGCAAGGCTTGAAAAAAGCAAGGATACAGTGGGCAAAGGATGATTTATTTTTGTATTCTCTTACTTTTATTGTCTTACTTAAGCATGCCTCACTTGTCTCTTTATAAAGGTCCATTGTTTTAGTCTGAGCTAAAATAAACTAGAATTTCAGAGTTCATTGGATGTTTTTTGGCTTGCTTGCTGTAAGAACAATATCTACCTCAAAACTCTCGCTGACTCAGGGTTCCTTCCCTGAAGATATCTTTGTGTATCCTGAAAGCTGCAAGAAATAGCAAACTGAGAGACAAAGAAAATGAATTCTAGCTATTTCACAAGCCAATTTCTATGAACCTAAACTACACACGTAGAAGGATTGAATTATAATTTTCATCTGTAAATGAAGAAAATATAAAACTCAGAATAATATTCTGGTCTTTAATAAAACAAAACACTGTCTGCATCCTTAACACTGACTAATTACTCAAGTGAAGTGTCCTTCATTGTGCAACCCCTACTGACACAAAATGGCACTCTGTCACATTTGGGCAGTCAGACTACAGGAGGGGGGTTTATGAAGATGATGCTGTAAGTATGTAAGACATCTGAGGGTGTCAGTGTCTCCTTCCTTAGGTCTCAAGCACATGTCTGGAAGTGGTAATTATTTTTAGAACACTATCATGGCTCTAGAGAAAATGGTTCCTTATATTCCTCCTTGGAGAGAAGGGAAAGGGAGGAAGAGTACAGCAATGTACATTTTCAGAAGCTCATGTAAAGTTCCTCTGGAGTAACTTTTCCGAGTCTATGTTTAGAGACTTAAACCCCAGCATACACCTGAAAGCTCAGAATAAAATGAGAAATCAGTCTACCCCCTTTGCCCCTATCTGGGATGGCTGTGTTGAAATGCAGCAGGTTGAAGAGGAGTTGAATGTGGTAATTAACAGGCACTGCTGAAATGTGTTGCTGAAATTGTGTTTGGGAGACACACCTGCTAAAACGGAGGATGTAATGAAGTGGGGGCATGTTAAAACTGTAAACATATAAATTCTGGACCAATACAAAACATTCCTGGGAGAAGGAGCCACTCTACACTGAAGGTAGTAGGAGGCACAAGAGTTAAATGCCAATTTGAAATGTAAGAGTTAAAATCTCAGGTAAAAAAGGAAACAAAGCTTCTATTGAAGAATATTTCAAGAATGGCAAGTATGTCTATCTGTGAATAACTGAATAACCCGTGTCTAGTGCCCGTGTACAATGTGCTACATGCTCCCACTGATGAGTGAAAACAGCTAAACAGCAAGTGGTCTCAGTGAAGCCACAGATCACAGCTAAACCTGAAATTATGATGCTCATTTCAGGACTACAAAAAATGGAACTCTAGAAATTTCTGTTTCACTTCCCTTGATTTCTGAATAAAGGTTTGAGATGGTGTTCATTAATTAACTATAAATTTTGAATTGGTTAACTTTTTCTGACAGTCAAGTCCTGGCTAACACAAAGAGAAGTATATCACTCCTTATTAATATAGGTTGAGAGAAAAGCCTTCCGGATATCAGGCATCTCTAAGTTTCTTGACTGTATATTTTCAGACCAAAAGTATCCATGTCAATATTTGCTTCAGACTGAATCATTTTGGACAGTTTGGGGAAATAATTTGTGGAATTCTGATGACTTTTATTTAGTCCATTTGCTATTCCAGTAGATACATCCCTTTGAAAAGAAGCAATTTGATGGAAAGCAGGCTGCTTGGCAGACTGTTGGCTTTCACAGGGTCTTTTTTTTTTAATGAAAACAAATAATTGTGATATTAACATCTAATTAAAAACTGGGTAATAATGTAGATAGAGTAGATAGCAGGACTAGGGTTATAAGGAAAGATCAGCATTTTTGCAGCTATGGTAATTTTAACTCTGTATTTGAGATATTCTCAAAAATATTTTTTTTTGTTCAAATATCACATTTAGTTCAACAGCTCTGAACAAGCTGCTGAAATAATGCCACACAGTAGAACTTAACCCTTAGGTGAACAGGTCGATATAAAACTGAGATATTTGTTATATCACAGACCTGGAACACTTGGTTACTGATTAACACTTAGTAAGAAAATGTTCTTTGGCTTAGCAAGTAGCAGATTTTTATATTTAGTAGAAAAACTTGCCTGTGTTATTTTAACAGTATTCAAGATATAAATGAATAATATAATCTCTTCAAAAAGAAAATACAATTCCAAAAGGTTTAATATTAAATCTTTTTGAGTATTAAGTGGCACAGTGGTGCTGCTACAGATCTAGGGAGTCTCTTTCATATGATCTCCTGGTCTTCATCCTGTCCAACACTGCAGGAATTAGAGATAGTCTAATTCATATGAGATGAACTTGGTGAGGATCATTTCCCACTTTCAAATGCAAACTTACTATCATACATTGCATGAAAGAACATCCCCTCTCAACTGTAATTCTTCAATAATCAGTTGCAGAAGGCCTGAATAATGAACTTGATTTCTGCCAGGCTTTTTAAGACAGAGGCACCAAATACATCATATTACACATTGTAATTAAAAAAACAAACAAAAAAAACCAACAACAAAATAAACCAAAGAAACACCAAAGCAAACCAAAACAAAAACCCCAAACTAACAAAAAAGCCCCCCTACCTATAAATACCATCATTCTTCCAGGTGCTTTGGGAGGTGGGGCATAGAAAATGAGGAGAATCCAAAAAATGTAATTTTATTTTTAATATTTGTAATTTGGCATCAGATTTTTGACCTCTGTCAGTAAGCCATGAAGTGAAAGAGAAGTTGTTTCTCAACCCCAGCTTTCTCCTGCTCGACAGGCATTTAGACAGCATAGGAAAAAGACTAATAGGGCCGTGCCACAGCTGTCTCTGAGGCAGCTGCAGGCCAGGCCACAGCTGCAGCTTCCCATCTGCCCAGCAGGTTGTTGGAGAAGCATCTTGAGATGGACGGTTCCCACTGTGGGTTTCTGCAGCTCATGGATCTCAGCAGCTAAACAGCTGATTGTTGTAGACTACATAACTATGTGTAAAGCACAGCCTTTGTAACAGCCTCAGATTCTTTTCTTTTCTTACTGCTCAAGCCTGGAAACGGAGGGGGAAAAAAAGCTATTTAAAAAGCTAACCCAAAAACACTTAGGGTGTGATCTCTTCCAAACCCCGTTTATTATTTGACTTTTACTCCTTGGCGTATTTAGCACCATATTGCTGCTTTGGGTGCTAGCATGGAGGACCAACGTAACTGTGTTCCAAATCTCAATCATAGTATAAATAGCTTAGTTTATTAAAACTGTGCTTAAGACAACCATGTCTGATACTCTTCAGCAGCCAGCAATCTGCTTAGCAACCCCTTAATGAATGCTTGCTTTTGGAATCTTGGGTATTTTGTAGTATCTACTTGCCACTGTTGTGTTAAGTAAATCAGAGCAACTTGTTTCCAGTGAACTCACCTTAGAGTGAGTGATGTGCTTCCAAACGTTTTCTGTCAAAGTGCTTGAGATACAATGTTAGGAGACTTTTAATAAAATATTTGGTTTTAGTTAAAAATAGCAAAGGCAAACACACTTCTCATCAATAGTGGGATAAACTGTAAATGATAGCTTTCAACAGAGTAATAGAGCAGAGTAAACAAAGAAGAGCAGCAGAGGCCCGTAAAAAGCAAAATAACTTTGAAACTCTACTGATTAAGATGCTAAAGTAGTTTCCAATGTTTATTACAAAAAAGCTAATTAAAGAGTTTACATTTTATCATGCACAGTAAAGAACTCCTGACAGGCATTGTTATAATATGAAATGCTGCAGTCTCCAATAGAGTTCAATTTAGATCAACAACAAAGAAAGAAAAAAGAAGAAATAAAACAATTAAAATGTTGCAAGCAGACTGCCTTAAGCTCAGGGGATGCCTTTCAGAAAACTGTTTGGTAGAAGCAGTGCAAACTGAGCCACTACCTTGGGAATAATATTTTTCCTGAAATTGTTTCAGATTGAAGGGTTTATAGGAGGCAGTATATAGGTTGAGTAAGCCACTGGCTAAAAGACTGGGGAAGTATAGCAGTTTATCAAAGGCTAATCATGCTGATTATGCAAGAAGATCCACAGGTGCTGGTGCAAACCATTCATTGGAGAATTAGTGATTCCTGCATCATTACTGATCAGATCAACAGATGTCTATACTGTTACCAGTTAATATTAACTTGCTAATAAATATGTTTGCCAAACATATTCAACTAGAAAAAATTTTGACACATCTTGTACAGGTGTATTAATTTCTTTCAAACATATTTTTGCCTGAGAGAGCCTTGGACTCTCTATTGATTTCACTCTTGCCCAACTGTTTGGTGATGCATAATGATATACTATGCATATCATGATTTTAAAACAGTCAAACATTGTTTATTTATTTTAACTACAATATTTTGTTGTTATATTTGCAGACGAGGCTGACAATATGGTTCTACTTTTGGCTACTAATTTTTCTGCAGGAGCTATGAGAAGGCAATTTTTGTTTGTCATTAGCAGCCCTAAGGATCTTCATATTTTATTTCCCTGGCAGTCAGATGTATGAGCTGTTACAGAGGACAGAGTTGAGCTATAGAACACAGAATACACCCTGCTCTGACTCATTTTCTGTCAGCGATACAACTGTATGATTTGCTTTCTTAATGTTTTACTTTGTGTCAGTCTTGGAATAAAATTAATTGGCAAAGCAGCTCAGATAAGGTAGCAGCATGAGGAAGGACCACAAAAACTTAATCACAATGTTTCTTGCAGCAGGTGATGAGCAGGAATTTCCCATCCCTTGTTCAGCATATAATAATGATGCTAGGACACCTCTGCTGGAATCTCCTGGATCCCAGAGAGTCCAACTGTTATAGCCATATTATATATGACCATAGACACATCAGCCTTTCTTTCAGATTTTACATTTCAAATTAGTCAGAATTAATCACCCCAGTACTGCGTGCAAGGGACCAGTACAATTTATTGCCACAAGAGAGCATTCCCACTTTATTCCTACTCCATTTTATTTATGTAAAGGTTTCCTCACATAAATGGAAATTAACACACCACCATTTTTAATAGGTAGACTTTCTTCTGTTTCTAAGGCTGTTTCATTCCCTTAAACTTTTCTATTTTCTCTGCTGAAAAAAGTCTTTTCTTCTTTCTGTGAAGTCTGTACTGCCTTCTTGTCTCTGTTAGAAAGCAGTACACATCTCTGTAAATCACAATGTATATCTTTCCTTCTACCACCCAGACATTGCTGTTATAACTTGTAGATTGAATTATCAAATTTATTCTACATTGACTGCTTGAAAAATCTGTGCTGTCATGAGGGTGCTTGTCTATGGAGTGATATTATTCTCACCAGACTGTCCCAGACCTCTGAAGGTTCTTGTGGTTTCCAGACATAATCCACAAAATTTGGATTTTCATCTCTAGTCTCACAAGTAACATCTCTCCCTGCCTTGTTCAGGTCCTGTCTTATAAACATGACACTCATGTTTATAAGATCCTCTGTTTACATTTTTATTGACTGTAGAACAAAAATCTTAATAAAATTAATTTACTCCAATGGAGTTCTTGTCAGGAGATGGTCACAGCATGGTGCAAAGCCAATTGGTTCTCTCAGTCTTTTCAGTGAATTGGATTTGAGATGGTTTCTCTTGTGTTTTTATAGGAAAGTAAATGCTCTCCTTCCAGCAAAAGCACTCATATCTCTCAACATTCCCTTTACTCTTGGGCACTGCATCCTGCTGTTTTGACATTCCTGCCAGCTTGCACTGTGGATACCTGGTGTTGCCCATTCCCCAGCATGTGCCAGCACCTCCATCAGCATTTATTCAGGGTGCTCTACATCACCAACACCAGAGATGATTGATTCACTGGCTGTTTTTCCCCACCATCAAACATGGAGTTTCATGCTCCTGGCTAATATGGAATACCCTCTCCAATTTTTTGTTTAGAGCTTAATCCTAAATCCATTAGAATCAACAGAAACTTGTTCCTGTTGTCCCAATTCATTTCGGGGTATTTCGTCTGTATTTACAAAGGTGTTCACATTGCTTTTGAAAATTTGCCTTCTCCTTGGTGAATGTAGTATACAAATAAAAATTTCTTATTTATTTATGTCTTTATTTTCCTAAACCTACTTATGAGAAAAAATGGATGAGTCTTCATGCAACACCGGGTTTAAGTACATCCATTGGGTTGTATTTCAAACATAATTTTCTTTACTCCTTTTCACTCTTGCTGTTTCCATCCTTCTCCATTCATGTTAACCATATCATCATTTTACATGAAAGGAAGTTTTTCTTTAGCACTGGGCTCATAAAAGTAAAAGATAATATGAGTGAATATCACTGAGAGCCAATTTTTCTCAGCTAAGTTTTAATGCGCGTTCAGGCTACCTACAGTGGCTGTGATAGAAGAGAGAAATGAGACTTCAGGCGGCTTTCTAAGGAATGAAAATCATTCCTCTTGCTGTATTGTTGTTGCACAGGGCCAGCAGGTTAATGGCAGAGGAGCTTTATAGTACATAAAATTCCCTGGCTGCAGAGGACAGAAAAGCACAGGAGCGGGGCTGTAGCCCATGCATTTGTGTGCTGCTATTAAGCATCCACAGGTGCATTACTCAGCAGAAGAGTGGCAGCAGCTGTTGGTGCTGGACCATACTAGAACACGACAATTTTTTGTGTCCAAGGATGCCTGTGGCCAGATGTGTATTTGCTTGGCTATTTTTGAGAGCAGTTTAATTTTTCTTTTAATTTATAACACTGAATTTCATTAATATAAATAAAATAATATCAATCAAACCCATCATACCTTTTTAACTGATTTTTTTATTAATCCAAGAAATTTGGTTTTAGCTTTTGCTACATTGGCAAGAAAATCATAACTATTACAAACTGCCAAGAGAATATCTACATCTCAGTGCAGAATTCATTGTATTTATTCTTATTCACTCAATGTCTTTAAGAAAGGAGGTGTCATTCCCAGTGACTCCATGCACAGACACCATTTGACTATGAATTGCAACCCCAGCCAATGCCACTTTGATTTTACTCTTATCTTTCCTTTCACAGGACCATTCCCACAACTTTTACACCTCCTGCCAGGTAGGCAGACACTCTGAGGCACAATGTCAATCATTAGACATGAAAAATATTTCAGTATTTTAAAGTTAGAGTATTTGTCACAGACTCAAATGATAGAGATCTAATGACTTATCAGAGGCTTTGCTTATAAACACACCCCTATGCTATTCTCAGAGCTCAATATTGTTATTATTTTTTCTTATTCTTTTCATTCTCGTACTTAAAACAGAAACACATTTTCTCCTAGAAAAAGCTGACAGCATATCTTGGTATCTCAAGGCAGAAAGGTTGCTTTCCCCCAGGCAGTGTGCTGGCAACTTTCACATGGACATAGATGACTGAGCTGCCTATAGGCACCCTTGCTTTCATTGTTTCCATAATTCAATATGTTTAAGAACAGCCATGCTAACAAACATTAGAAAGAGGAGTGGGGAGTGAAACTCTACAGGACTAAACTTCAGAAATACAGTACAACTAAAAGAAGGCAGCATTCAGAGTAAAATTGCAGGAAAGATTTGTCATGTAAAAATAAGACCTCTTCTGAAGCTGAGACATTACTACATGCAATCAAAGTGAAAAGCACTGCTTAAAATAATAAAGCAGAGATTGTCCTAATGCTTTTAATATGTGGTTTGTAAGTAAATCTTTAATAAATTACATATTATCACAAATAATTTCTGATTACTACCTTTTGCTACATCTAACTAATCCATTCTGTACCACACACAAAAGCACTCCTGAGTGAGCTACAACAAAGACTGAAGCATATGTTCTGAGTCAAACAGATTTAGCAAAATTTTTTTGGTCTCTTAAACAAGTTTGGATTACAGTAAAAATGCAATTAAAAGAATACATTTCCAAGCTGCCAAAGGTAAAATTCATTCATGACAAATAAGAATTTCACTGTTGTGCAGCTGCAGAAGGAAAAGACCTAATGTATATAGCAGAAATAATTTTACTTGGGTTGCTACCTAAATTTTTAGTATTAACTATAATCTTTTGAGAATTAGTCAGTTTATGTTTAAGAAGTGCAAATGACTGAGTTAAAGCCAGAGTCATGTGAGATAAAAGGTATACAGGCACAACTCAGTATGATTCCTTAACCACTTAGTGAACTGATAGAGGACAAGACAACAGAAAGATGAACTGAGTTACAGAGAAGTTACTCCTCTCTAAGTATCGGACAAGAAATTCTATCAGTCACTGAGGTAATTCTGAAATACAATTACTAATACAGACTGTTAAAGAAAGCCATAAGAAGGACATGATGCTCCCTCTCACCACATAGTTGGTGAAAGAACAAAGAATATGAAGATATGCAGGGGCTCAGAATTTCCACATGCATTTTGACCTCTGAAAGAACATTTCTTTTGAGACCTTTTGAATGCCCATATAGGGTGTATGATGGAGATGACTTACATTTGAACAGATATATACACATCTTTCCTGGGGGAGTATTGTTTTGCTTTTGCACATACATATGATGCTACACCAGAACTATATCATGTGCAATTGCAAAATTTGAGGCCGACTTGGAAGTTTCAGCTGATGATTTATTTCATTACAAGAGGAAATGCTCTCTTCTTTTATTGTTTTTCTGTGCAAAACATGACACTAAGACTTGACAATCTCTGAGAAAATTTTTTTCATCCATAAAGAAGCTGAATGATCACCTGTGACTGTGGAATGTATTTTTCCCTCATTTGTATTATACAGAGTTCTTGATAATGCCTTGGAAAAGATCTTGGAAAGTGGAAAAGATCTTGTGTGATGCTTTAGAACTAGCTTACCAAACAGATTTATTACAAATTGCTACATTTTGTGAAGTAACATGAAAGAATGTTACAGGGAATAATCAGTAGTTCTATTTCACCAGACATTCAGGACACATTATGAAAAGCACTGATTCAATTATTTGCATTCTAATGTACTGAGGAGCTTCCTGTAGTATGTTCATAAAAACCTTCATTATAATTATAAATCTGCTGTTAAACCCTAGCTAGAATTATGCGTTTTCATGAAAATCATGGTATTTGCAAGCAAGAGTAGAAACTAAGATGTTTGAGGATTTTGTTCATTATGTAGTGATTAAAAAATTTGCAAATACTTCAAAACGTCTGCACCTGCGCCATCTAAACATGACATCACTGAGCAAGTTTTACTTTTACTGATATGACCCTTCATAGGACAAATATTAATATCTCAGATGCAGTAAATCATTAAGGTTTTTTCCAACCTCAATGATTCTATAATTCTGTGATTATTTCCATGAGTGTACTGGCAATATATGATAACAGTTTCATGGAGATTTTCTTTTTCCAGTGCAATAGCTCATCTTACTTGAAGAAGCTTTCAGTTGTTACATGAGCTCAAACTGTAAGACTTACACACTTACTTTGCTCTGCAGTAATATCAGATATGTGCATATTATATTTTTTGGTGTGTTTGTTTGCATCTCATTTGGCACACAATTTATCTAGTGAAATACAGCCCTTATATATTACTAATATACTGTAGTATAACACCAGCAAAGCACGAGACAATATTCTGTCTAATTGTTTTGATCAAACATGACATAGACTTTGTACTCGCGCTAGACACATATTTCTGCAAGTTATAGCTTTCACAGTACTTGCTTTCATTTTTCTGTAATCCTGTCTGTTTCAGACCCTGAAGAATGCAGCACAACCGTTTCAGTTTTCAACCTGTCAAGACTTTGCACAAATGATTTGTCAAGAAAAAGTCTAATTATGTCTGGCTTAAGGCTTCCATGTTAAACAGGAACAATTGCAGTGACTGTGAAAGAACCGCCTCCTGGCACTTGAGCAAAATGTGAAAGCAGCATGATTGTCCTGCCTTGTTTCTTTCCATCAACACCCTGTGGTCAGAAAAAGAAACTACCAAATACTTGACTTCCATTTCTATCAGTTTCTTGTGACTGGCAGCACCTTGGCATTTGCCTTGTACTGTATATGAGTCATACTGCTAGGGCAACAAGAAAGCCTGTTGAATACAAAGTCTGAAACTAAGCAGACATCAAGCCAAGAGCTGCTACAGCAGCAATCAAGCAGATTAGCTCAAGTAATTCTGATGAGCATGTTAAAGCTCAAAATCAATGAGAATGTTTTGAAGAAAACCATAAATCAAGCCATGTGTAAGCGACCTGGTGCTGTGAAACACTTTATATAATATACCTATTAACTATGCATATTTTTTCAACATCATGCCATATTGGAAACCATTTATCTTACTTTATTTGTTCACTTCAAAAATATTACTTATCATTCCTTTCCAACAGCACCAAACAGCACCAAAACATATATTCTTTATTGGGGATCTGATCCAAATGATCATTCAGCAGTTCATCACTAGTATCAGTGGAAGTCTTCCAGAGACATTGTGTAAGGGTGTTTTGAAGCAAAATCCTGTGAAAATAATGCTGATACATACCAAGTAAGGAAATGTACGGCAAAACCACTAGAGCACAAACAGATTGCTCCTATGGAAGTTTGGCCTATGTTCAAAAAATGACTGCAGCCTTGGGAGCCTTCATTTTATGGTGGTTGTCTCAAGACAAATGAAAATGTCTGAGTTTTTAGAAAGGACTGATCACCTACACCCTGAAAACTGTTTTAATGTCTTTAACGTGTCTCTAAGCCATCAAGACCACATCACATAAGGTCATCCTGGCCAGAGAGAATGTTTACCACAACTAAAATGCTAACAAAACCTAGAATCTCACTTTGCCTCCTGCCTCATGAATCTGCCCTGACAGAGCAGGAGCTGAAAAGTTCAAAACCCTTGGGCAACAACAGTTTATTCCTATCCTTCTGCATCTGCTGGTTAACAGCTCTCACTAGTCTGTAACTGGACAGAGCCTAGTAGAGGTCTGAAGTTCTTATCAGCACTATTTTGTCTCCTAGGAAAATGTGGACTGAAAGCTAGGAAGATTAATTCTTCCCTTTTTATGATCAGAAACTCACTTCATCATTGACATGCAGAAAAGCAGGGACAAGGGACATACCAAAATCTTGGAGAAAAAATGTGATGTTCTTATTTTTTGAAAAGGAAATAAAATAAAACAATAATTCTATAAAAGACAGAGCCTCCTAAGAGCAGGCAGTTAAATTGAAATTTCATAATCTCATATTTCAGAGTGTTGAACAGGAGCCTCTGTAGACTGGGAGAATCACTAAGGCAAGATACCCTCTTCACACTGAGCAAGGTAATGGCTTCTGTTTTTATGGAAAACTCTCTGGAGTTTGGTGTTGTGGCTTCCTGTATAGACATGGTATCACTGACCTATACCATAGGCCATTTGTGATCAGCATCAGCTTACTGAAATCTCTTCACATGTTCCCAAGGAAGACCTGTGGAATGAATAGCTGACAAGTGACGCTTAAAGACAAGGATCAAAATTTGTCTTGTGCATGATCTCAGCACAACAGTGAGGTTAATCACAATTAAAAACCTAACCAAAATCCCTGTTAGTCTTTCAATACCACGACACTTGTTGATGCACACATATATTTTCATGCAACTGAGTATATTGACCAGAATACCAAGAAACAGCCTTTATGACTGCAACATTCTGGTATCTTCCATCAGAACAACAGATACATTTGTGTCTCACTAGACGTGTTCCCACGTATTTCTGCTGCTGGGTATCAGCCTATGTGCATGGCAAATGTGAATTTGTGTCTTATTCATTAAATTAGAATATAGAATAGAGCATTTCATTCAGTGGTTCAAATCATCCTCTGTAAAAAATTGACTTGAAGGTAGAGGGTTAGGTCCTGCATTAGGGGATTGAGGTGCTGGGCGTGGAGAGACCTGAGTTATTGTCTTAGGGTTGATCTGGTGGCTGGGCTCTAAGTGCTCAACTGGAGCTCTCCTTCAGGCAATATAGATTCAGACACATTAAGTTCAATCCCTCGCTTAACTGCTCATGAGGAAGAATTTTTAGTGTTTCTTTTAGGAATCAATGTGTAATCGAGAAGGGTACCTGCTTGAAGTGTACAAAACAGTCACCATTTCAAAGTCTAGGATTCGCTGTGCAAAGTCCACACTGATACTCCATACAGTGCATTTATTGGATTATGCTTTCACATCCCGATTTTCTGCACACTAAGAAGCCCTTAGAGTGTGACTAAAAATAGTTATGCTGTGTTAGACCTACAGTGATACCTGAGGAAGTTACATACAGATTAACACAATGAAGATAAAGAGCCTGTGATAGTGGTTTAGGAGGCAACTGCCTTCTTGGAAAAAAAAAAAACAAAGAAAGCCAAGAATTCTTTTCTTCAGTGCTCACCTAGAAAAGGTTTGAATGGTCAAAACTAGTGCAAGTATCACAAAAAGTTGCTCTATGCTCTTAACAAGTTTTGGCTCTTTGGCCAGGAACACATAGAATGATAATCAGGAACTCCATGTTCTGCAAAGGAAACCTAAAGCTGTTGAGATCACAGAAGGGAACCACTGTACCTTCTCAAAACAGATGAGCCATGGGACTGATGAAACAAAGGCACTTAGCACATTCAAGCAATAGTACTTGACAGAATACCAAGTTTTAATTTCTCAGGAAATGTTTTTCTAGTTCTTGTTCCCATTAAAAATTTAAGTTGTAATTAATATTGTGATTATTAACAGAAAAGGAATTCTTCAGTTTTCAGATGATTTTCAGCAAAAGCTATGTGGAAAAAAGAAATTTACTTTTTTTCCTACCAAATCCATAGACCATTTTTTTTTTTTGATGTCTACTACTTTAGCAAAGGGATTTCTATTTTCAAGAATCCTATTTTATAAAGGCATATTCCTTCCCTGCAACAAAGGTGTTGTAAGGACATGTCCATTGCAAAAGCAGATTTACACAATTTTGCTCAAGTTTTTTTAAAACTTTAGCTACCTAATTAAAAAGTACACAGGGCAGTAACTGCATTTTTAAGAAGAGCATGTAGACACTCCTGATTAGTTATGATTGCTTGGATTGCTTCTTGATATGTTTGAATAATTAGGTGAAATAAACAATGGCAGGAAACAGGGTTTGCAGTTCTCAGAACCAAGAAATGGCCTTGCTTACCCCAACTACTTTCTGCTTCCCCTTCTCCCTCTACTCCCATGTTTGGCAAAAGCGTCGATCACAGCTCAGGTCCTAGTCATACAAGGTAATTTAGAGGCCTGTGTTAGTAGCAGAAAAGACTTAGAGAGGATTCAACAGCACAAAGAAGACAGAAAAATAGGAGACAAGTGTCACAAGACAAAGTCTGATAATTACTTACGGGAAGAAAGCCACAGGACACTGTTTCTCTGCAGTGGTTCTGGGGAGCATGGGAATTTGCATAGTGTGCCTTATATAGACCATGTTTGTTATGAAGCATAGTTTGGCTAATATGAAAAGGAAGAGATAAAAAGTTTCATATTTATTTGTACTTGGTTTGTTTTTTAAAAATTTAATACTGATCTATGTCCACTTCCATGTTGATTTAATTACTTTTTTTCCCCCTCTACCCTGTATCTCTGTGGAATAAGGTTTGCATGCCTTTGGGGTATTACAGTGACTGTACAGTGTCCAGTAAATCTGATCAAAATAAGATAAACTTATTCTAAAGTGCAAAGAAAAGTAGAAACATTTATTGTATCAACGTATTTCATGAATATGTTCTTATACAAGAAAATGTTATTAAATATAATTGGAGTTATTTAACTCAAGTGAAACAGTGTATGAAGTGACAAAAGAGAAAAAGCGGTATTTCGTAATGTGAGTATAACATCATCTACACAGGAATGTCCTTTTATTATATGTCTAATTTCAAGATGAAAATTTTGGAAATTCTGTTTGAATTATTTATCTTGAGAAGTTTATGTCTCAATTTTAAATCCCAGAATCTTTACTTGCAAGAAGTTGCTCAGAATCTTCACTTGCAAGCTCTTGGAAGCACCTGTGTCCTCTTCCTACTGAAAGCATGAAACACAATATTTTAAAGTACATATATTTGTATGGAACAAAATACGTCTTTGGGGCTGTCATTGCATGGCAGGATCCTCATCTTTGACTGAGGTATGTAAAATTTCTAAAAACAGTGGAGGAAGAAATAACAAAAAAAGACCCTTAACAGAAATGAGCATAACAAGTTTCAAAGTGCAGATGCATGTCTTGGAAATGTATCTTCTAAAAAGTCTCTTCTTAGCACTGAAAAGATAAATGATCTTTGTTGAGAACTTTTTAGCCATTTATCATTTTGATAATATTGGTCACTTTTTTCAGTGAAACTGACTCATGAGCATATGGTACAGAGCCCTCAATTAAACAAGGAATTTAAGGACTTGCTGAGCTTTCAGGATGTGAGTGAAGTAAAAGGCAGAGGTGGCCTATTTGACAAAAATCCTCAGTCAGATCATCTTTCTTTGTCCATGTGCATGATTTAGGCTATAAGCAGAGGAGGGTCTTTGAAGCTCTGAATCAACCTTACAGCTGCACTAACTACAGACTTGAGTTACAGATATGTGTGGACTCTGAACACTTACTCCCTATGCAATAATTCTTCAAAGGTAAACACAGTTAATGGAGTTACCCCAGATTTATATCAGATAGTAGTTCTATTTGGATATGATTCATATAGAGAAATTTAAAAATCTGCAAGTCATTTTATTATTTATTTATAGTTGTGTTGATTGGAATAAAAGCTGAATCTATAGTATTTTTAATATGCTATGTTAACTTCTTTAAAATATATAATCATATTATCTGATGAATTTTCTTATTATTAAATAATTTCAAATCCACACTGCCTATTGCTATGGTACTTCAGTTTTCCTTTTATGTGGTAAAACAACTGAATGCACTGTGATGTATGTGCTTCAAGGACTTTATCCTTGCTCCTTTAAGAAGGGAAGGGAAGGGAAAGGAAGGGAAGGGAAGGGAAGGGAAGGGAAGGGAAGGGAAGGGAAGGGAATCCAGCATAAAGAAACCTCTTCCTTGATGAGCAGTCCAGACTTGGTCTCTGCTTTTTGGTTTCAGCCCTGAAATTTTCTAGCTTGCAGAAAATTTTGTGGGATGTCTAATTTTCTCAACAACTGCAAGCCTGAAATCATCAGGCTGTAGCAACCAAGAACATTGTCAGAGAACACAGTCATGGGACACGTTTTGTATGTGGAATGTGCAGTCTGGTCTATTGTTGCTTTAGACAGAAACTATTTTAAAAGTTGGAGAATCCAGTGTGCCTGGATTGGTCCTTGATCCTTCAGCCTTCTTTTTTTAATCACTCTGATGAATTTGTGGACAGAAAGACTGTAGACTCCATTTCAATAGTTTACAACAAAATGATGTAGAGGCCTCCTGGTAGGACCCTATGACCTAGAGAACTTTGCCTCAAGCAACGTCTTCCCAAATATAGAGGTCTTTCACATCTATTCCATCAAACTTAGCCTTGGTTAAGTGACTAAAAAAAAAAAAAAAAAGGCAAAATTGATGCATCCAGTAGTGCATTGGTAACAAATTTGTTCAAGTCTTAGAAATTCTAGGCTGCTGCTACCTGTTTCAAGTGATCCAATATCACTGGAGTAGACTTGTCTACTGAAGCAGCAAGGGCTGCAGGCAACCGAGAAGCCTCTAAACTTAGCTAGTGATGGGTCAGCATAATTATATCTCACTCTCTGGCATAGGATGCTGACATGTAATTATAGCATTTTGATAGTGGGTGGCAATGACACAGTGCATTGGATTTGTCCTTTGAAGAGTGCTAGCTCCTAAGAGTCCTGTAAATCTCAGCTGCAGTTTACCCATTGAGCTCATTTCTGTGCACAGGTGTTGTGGTTTAACCTCACTCACCGCCTAAGTACCACACAGCTTCCTGCTCACTCCTTGCTTCCAGTGAGACAGGACATAAAACTTGTGGGTTGAGATAAGAACAGTTTAATAATTGAAATAAAGTAAATTATACTTAATAATAAAAATTAAAAGAAAAAAAAAAGAAAAAAGGAGAAGGAGAAAGAGATGAAACCCAAGAGAAACAAATGATACACAGTACAGTTGCTTACCACTTGCTGACTGATGATCAGCTCATTCTCAAGCAATGATTAGCTCCTCCTGAACTTCCCCAGGTTTATACAGTGGTCATATCCCTTTGCCCAGTGCAGGCCAGTTTTCCTGCCCATGCTCCCTCCTAGCTTTTTGTGCACCTCCTCACTCTAAACACGTGGGACACTGAGAAGTCCTTGACTTTAGGTAAGCACTGCAGAACAACAACTAAACCATCAGTAAGCTACCAACACTATTCTCATACTAAACCCAAAACTCAACTCTGTACCAGCTGCTAGGAAGAAAATTAACTCTATCCCAGCCAAAACCAGGACAGCAGGGTAGTGAGTTTTGCTTAAGAAAGCACTGAAATAAAACTGAGTAACCATGTGAGGATTTGATTTTTTTGGTAATAATTACAGTCTGTGTGATACAAGCTTACCTGAAGCCTTGAGAT
Organism: Corvus cornix cornix; assembly: GCF_000738735.6. Lineage (NCBI taxonomy): Eukaryota > Metazoa > Chordata > Aves > Passeriformes > Corvidae > Corvus > Corvus cornix. Next base: position 90,478,200 of record NC_046333.1, on the reverse strand, counting down.
GTTGTAAAACAAAGTTTTGGCAAGTTCTATCCAGGATAACAAAAGGCCTTGTTAATATCCAGCTCTCATTCAATGCTATAAAGTACTAAATATTAACTCAATTATTTGTAAGGGAAGCCAAAGCAATTCAGGCTCTATAAATTAGTTTCTCCATGTAACATTAAGTGGGCATATATATCTGAGTGCTGTTGGTGTCCAATGGAAATAAGCTAAGGGGACTACTGTCTGCTGATAACTGAGAAAAAGGCTATTACTGCTCTGCCAAGACTGGTATGACTGTGAAATAAATTTTTCTGTTATTCACAAATCAGAGAATAGAAAAAGACTCCAAAAATATCTAGTTTAACAATTCATTCAGGGTAATAAAAAACTTCTTCATTGAGTTATTCCATCAACTACAGGTCGTCACTTATTTTTAAAATGAACTGAAAGGAATGTCATCTGTGACAATCATAACCCGCATGACCACCTACCTCCACAGATACTCAAACTCTGAAGGAGATACTTTTAAAGTCATATTAGATGGGCTTCAAGCTAATAACATAGTGTGGGATGGAAAGATCTATTACTGTTACTGCATATCCCCATATGTTCCCCTCTAAGTTCTGTAATAAAATATCCTAAGGGGATTCATGGTGTCCTGCATACACAGTGACATATCTACACGAAATGTCTTTTTCTGAAAGGCAGGAAATCATTTTTTCTACTGATTATTCTCTGTATTCAGTGATAGGACATGTGGGAATGGTTCAAAGCTGTACTAGGTGAGGTCTAGGCTGGCCATTAGGAAGCATTTCTTTACCCGTTGGGTGGTCAAAGAGTCTTCCTGGAGAGGTGAATGATTGATGCCTCAAGCCTGTCAGTGTTAACAAGCATTTGGAAAATGCCCATAATAACATGCTTTAACTTGGTCAGTCCTGAATTGGTGAGGCAGTTGGACTACCTGATTATTGTAAGTTTATTCCAGCAGAAATGTTCTATTCTATTCTATTCTATTCTATTCTATTCTACTCTACTCTACTCTATTCTATTCTACTCTACTCTATTCTATTCTATTCTACTGACCTCTCTGTTTAACAATCCAGCACAGGATGACAGTTTTAAGACATATGACGCTATGTAATGACAGTCACACTTTTCAGGAACTATCCCACCTCCACAGCATGCAATTCAAGACAGACTATCCAATGTTGTAAAGAAGAAAGACTGAAAGTATTTGTGGGATTAAGTGCAGGCTTTGGTCCTCCTGTACCTTTGGACCTGGAAATACACTTTCATTTGCCAGTATACTATCTGCTGTTGTTGTACAAACTAACACTGTAACACTCAGTGCAATATCTGCTTTCTAAAGGAAAGAGAATTTAATACTCTTTTAGAAAAAGGAGTGCTACTGGATATTAGTTTCATCCTATTTCTGGTCTCCAGACCTCATCTTAGCAGTCATTTGTTCATAGTGTAGCAAATGTTTCAATTGCAGTTCAAACTAGGTCAAAAGCAGCCCTTAAGCAGCAACCCTTGTGTTCTGGAGACACTTCACACTGGAGATAAAGCTCCTTTTTTTTATTGCTCTGCCTTTTTTTATTACCTATGGGTATCTTCAGCGCCAGGATGCATTAGCATCCCACTTATACCCGCTCTGCCTGGAGAATGCTTTGCCCCTGCATCGTGCTTCCATCCAGATACTTGCCCTGCTGGAAGAACTCAGGTATTCCAAGAGGTTTAGACCTCTTGAGGTGAGACTGAAATGAGGTACTCAATCGAGGAGAACATGCTCTCAGGAGCAATGATCAGATAACTTTTATCCCAGAGAGTGCTCCTGGATCTGTACAGCCTGTCTGCCTTGATGGAGTAAGAGTTGAACAGAAGGGATGTGAATAGGTCTACTTCACTTGACCTAGGGATTAAATGGCATGAAATGGCAGAGTTTCCAGAGAGACCGAAAGGTAAAGTCTTAAATTGTTGCATATTTCAGCAAAACAGCAACAGTAATTTTACTGGAAGCGTACTGCATCATTCAAAACCTGCAAGTTCTCCTCTAAATTGAATCTTGCTCCTCTTTTCAGGACCAGTTTAAACAGAGGAAACAATGAGATTGAGTTTACTATCATTTTTCATCAGAACCAACTGATACAGCAGATTATTTTGTTATCTACATCTTTCCATTTCTCAAACTCAGAATGAATGCAGAGATGAAATTCTTAGCTAGCATATTGAAAAATCATGGAAAAAACCTGTTTTTCTTGTGTATATATAGATGTATGTATATAGAATACACTTGGACAAGAGGAATTGGATGGAACTGGGACCCTAACTATTTGATAACATTATTTTTGGTGAAAAATTCTTTTAGTTTTTATGGCTGTGAAATAGTGGTTGACATCTATAAATGCTTGAGTTGCAGTACTAGGAATGTTCAAGAATTTTGTTGTTTGATATAAACTTTGCAGTGGAATAAAAATATCAAAATAATTAGTCTGCAAAATATATTCTCCTGAGAAGTGTGACAAGCAGCAAATGAATAATAAAAAAATAAAATCAAAAACTGGAATTATATTTGAATTACCTACATTTGGGTCAAACAGAAGTTATATGCACCTTATAAATATATAAACCTCAGGTTCTCACAGAGTTATACTTGTTGTACTTCCATATTTTTCACATTCAGGTTTATGAATTTATAAAAAAAAAAATAAAAAGAAGTGTCACACTTGATTAGCACTGTAACAAATAACTGAAAAGATAGGTGATAATTTTGGAAAGAGATGCCAGAAAACTAATAAATCATTATTACAGATTGTAGCAGCTTTCCTTCTGATACATTGCTTAAAGCCCTTGCCCTAAAGTTGTGCTTGATCTCATTTAAATTTCTAGACCTTCACAAAGGTGCAGCAGACCTTCTACAAACCACTGATTGCAGAAATAGGATGTAAGTGCAATTGCCACTACTTTGCTATTTTCTTGAGAAAATATTCTCAATTTTCTTATTATTTATTTAGATAATCTGAAAATAATATTTTTGTGTGTTTTAAAATTAAAAACTAAATTCTTAACTGTGCTTCCCTGATGGAGTAATTCTCTGCCATATAGCCTTACAAGGACATGTTCCATGCGTTTCTGTGTGGCATATGATGCAAGCTAACTCTGAACTGGACTTACAGTAACTGAAGAACAATAGGTTATGGTAGGGATATACAATAATGTCATTTGCACATAATAACAAAAATCCGCTCCTTTTCTGCAGCACCCAAATTTACCTATTTTCCCAGTGTAGCCAGAACTTGATTTCATCATGTCTAGGAAGTAGCTCAAAGTGTTGAAATGCAGTTGATCATTCAAGTTCCTGGAACATATCCTATTTTTTTCCTTGAATTGGTGAGTAGCTGAAATTGTGATTGACTAATGGACAGCTCTTATGGAAAAGACTATGGCAATTCTAGTAACATTACTGTGCTCTTTGTATTATTGCACATATTTTGATGGAAAATCACTCAGGGACCCTATACAGATCTGTAAGAATGACATCCTTCAGGATTTTGTACTATTCAGGACAAGTGTTGATGTTATTTTCATCACCATAAATGTATAATTATATTTCTCTGGTGAATGTGGTGATGCATGTATCCTTGGAGGATGTCAGACAGACCTGATAGTCCAGAAATGTGGGCTGCCTAACATTTCCTAAAGCCTGGTTCTCAACACCCTTGTGACTGAAGGGAAAGAATATGAGTAGATTTAAATGTTCAGTTATGTCCAGGAATGTCAGGTGAATAAAAGCCAATGTATACAAGCTAAATCTCTGTTTTACCACTGCCAAAATCTATCATCCAACTGATGTTCTTGGGTAGCCAAAGTGTCCTCCATTGGTTTTGACCTAAAGAAATTCTGCTTTTTCCCTGGGCTATTCACCATTCTTCAAGTAGATTGAGAAGGTAGAAATAATCTTAGATTTATATACTATCTTAACTCTTTTCTAAGTATTTTCTAAATTTCATGCATCTTAGGCAGTACTTTTTACTTTAAATGTATTTCTGCTGTCCTATTAGAATGAAAATTTATTCTGATCCAGGGAAGAACTGTTTTTAGAGCAGGAAGAAAGGTGATTTCCATTTCACCATATATGAATGTAATAGTATTGCTCATGCTATTGACCTGTTGACCTGTGGAGATTCAGACCTTTAAAGTGTTGAAAAAGCATATTTATTATTGTGTAACTTTATTGAGGTACAACAGATTCCTTTATCTGCACCCTTCCTTCTGTGTAAGTGGGTGAGAAATACTGGCACTGTATTTGCACATCCTTTTTCTCTTCATCAAGATACCACAAGCTACAGTGGAAGCCAAGACACAAGCTGTCCCTGAGGAATTAATTTTCAAAAAGATATAATTAGAAAGTCATATTCTGTTTTGTATACTTGCCTGCCAGGACCCCAACTTCGTTACATATGTCAGGCAGAACCTACACTCTATATTTCCTTTCTCTCTGCAGGGCAACATCCTGTCTACTTTCCTTTCTCCTTAACAGTTTAGCCTTTTGGTATCAACATCTTAGGACAACATAAGAAGAAAACAAAAGCTGATTTCTAAACAAGGCAAGCTTAGCTACAATCTCCTCACCTTTGTGTAGATGTCCTTGAAGACTACTTCATATTTGAGATATAGATGTTGAAAAGAGGTTTCTCAGCACACTGCAGGTAATCCATATTTTTCAATCAGTGTTTTGCCTTGTCTTCTGTACTTTGTATTTCTCTCTCCTGGACATTTCAACTCATTGTTTTTCCATCAGGTTAAATCCTTCAGACTTGCAGGAGAGGGACAGGGGTGGGGATTGGGTGGGTGGGAAGCAGTTTAAATGCAGATGGGACTTCACAGAAATAGAAGTCAAATCAGTGAAAATTTTTATGTTAATTCTTTCTTACAGTTCTTAGGTCCTACCTAATTTGCCCTTGAGGGATAACAAAGGAATTTCCTACAGCCCATTTTTGAATATTAAGGAGGAATTGGTGTTAAGCAGCATCATAGAATAACAGTTTGCAAAAATTTTCATAGAATCATAGAATATTCAAGGCTGGAAGAGACCTTTAAAATCATCCAATCCAACCATCAGCTCAGCACAGGCACTATAACCCTTAACCAGTAAACAATATCACCCAGCACCAGATGCAGATGCCCCTTAAACCCCTTCAGGGATGGTAACTCCACAGTCGCCCTGGGTGCCCCTTTTCCAAGACCTGACCACCCTAAAAGGAAAAATCTTTTTCTAATCTAATCTGAATCTCCCCTGTCTCAATTTAAGGCCATTTTCTGGAGTTGTTTTCACTACCTTAGACCTTCACACATATTGGGTTAAAATTCTCCTGCTTTTGCTTTCTTTCAGTAATATTCTGTCTTATGACTGTGCTCACAATATTGTACAGTGGCAATTATTTTGATCTTTTTCATACTTAGTTGTTGTATGTTTCATATTCTTTGAATTCTTCACTATTTTGTCTGACATCCTTTGTTGTAATTATCATGACATATTTCTGAGTCTGATTTTGTCTCCCAGGAAGAGAACCTTATTTTCTTATGAGGAAAATAGGTGTTCAAAGAGTTTCTTTTCTTAAGAGATGGGATTATACCTCTATCATTACTTCTTGAACTCATTTTGTTAATGGAGAGATGTCCTAACTTTGGAAACACTGACAGCTGACCCACGATTTGCAGAATGACTGCACCCCTGAGCTACTATACTTTATATTCATTTGTAGGAATGAGGAATTAAAAGTGAGAAGAGATGCACACACAATGAAGCTAGTGCTGTGCATGTTGTATGACAGCAAGTTACAAGAACTTAGTTGTTAACATATCAAAATAAATCTAGTGAGGGATGTTCTTGCTCTCTATCGACACAACTCAGAAAAAAAATAGACATGAGCATTATTTCAGAAAAGGAATCACAACCATCAACTCATCTGAGTTTGTACTGCTCTGGAATGGTAGGAGTAATGAGGACAAAAAAAGCATAACAAATTTTAATCAAAGAATTATTGATGTTGGAAGGGAACTCTTGGGACCATACAATCCAACACCCCTACTCAACTCAAGAGCAGCTTGAGCAGTTTGCTGGGAACCTTGTCCAGCTGGGTTTTCAATATCCTGAAGAACAAATACACCACAATTTCTTCTGATATTCTATTTCAGTGTTTGACCACCCACAACTGGCATAAGACTGAAAGTCTCTCTGTTAACGAAAAGGTATTGAGCTTAAACCTGTTATGAGAGTGAAATTAGGATATGACTGTAGGGCTGTAGAACTGGATTTACTGATCTAGTAATTATTTTCCAGACCCAACACACTAGTTTGTGTTCATTTCTGAAACAGAAGGACCTGTAGTCCTCTTCTCCTACTACATTGTTAATCTTGCTTGTGGCTTTCCCTCTTCATTCCCTCATGTTTCTCTTCCCTTCAATAGGTTTTTCATAGTTTTACTATCACGCAGTGCAACTTTCTTACTGTAACTTCACAGCACTCTGTCAGCCTTCATTTATCTGGAATTTTACTAATTCCTGTTCAATAGGTTTTTGTCTCTTGAATTGATCTCTTTCTAAAGTTTGTATTTTTCAGTGTTTAGATAAAATGTAGTGTAGTGGTTTGGTCCAAAATACTCATTACTCTTTATCTTCTGTGAGATAAGAATTAGGAGAAATACAAAGCAGGCACCAAAGTTGAAAGAATATAAAGAAGTTTATTAACAGACCTGAAAGAAGAAAAAAAAAATCATACCACACCTTCAGAACACTTCTCCTCCCCCCACCTTTCTCCCTTCTCCCAGTGACAGTGTAAAAAGACAACCCTTGAGATGTTCAGTCTGTCTACATCTTCCATAATAACCTTGTTCAGTCCATTTAGGAAGAGGAATCTCTCTTGCCCATGCTATGAAAACATTATCACAACACTATCACCCAGGTTGGTTCCCTGCTCACGTGAGTCCCTTCCCCAACTTGCAGCTTTTCCCACAACTGCTTGCGAGGGTCCACTCTTGAAATTACTGGGGTAAAATTTTAAGGTTGAGCCGTTCAGAAACAAAAGTTCTCTTCACCCATTTCTGGGAGCATTTCATCTCTAAGAATAGAGGCCCTCCTCCTTCCCTGGGAGCAAAGGGTCCTCCTCATCTTCATCTCTAGGACTATCTCTGGGAGCATCTCTAGGAACTGAGGTTTTCTCCTTTCCCATTTGGAGCAAAAGTCCTCATTGCTTCCATCTCTCCCTGTTCAAATTTCTCATGAAATTACAGCTGCGTCAGCATCTGCCTATCTCAGCGCAGGTGCTTTTGCTCACAAGTACAAGTTGAACGCTCCACCCCCCACACCTTCATGAAATTACAACGGGATACTCTGATATATCATAGCTTCACAACAGAATATCAGCTTTAAGCATCTCCTCTTTCTTCTCCCTCAAGTTTTCAGCTCTTCATAGCACTAATAGGGTTAATCTCACCTAGGCCTTGCAGCTGGAATTTTGCTTATCGCTGTTGGTCACATGATCTTTTGCTGGACAGCGGTGCAGCTTCAGCTGAATCTTGGCCGCAGTGGAGAGGAGGGGGAGCCAAGCCTCTCCGTCTGCCCACAGCAGGGCTGTGGGGGGGTTCCACAGCTGGAACAGGGCCCATCGACTCCAGGATGGCCGTGGCCCAGCCCGGCCTGGCCCAAGCAGGGCCTGGGCTGGGCCCGCTGGCCCCCGCATGGGGCCCGCAGCCACCTGTCCCAGCGCCAGAAACGAGAGAGGGCCTGTGCCCCAGGGTTAGTCTATTCTTAAGTGTGGATCACAAAGGTGGTCACAACTTTAAGTGGTTTAAAGAATTGTCCATATTCAAACTGGCCACTGATAGGTTCTGTCAGGTCACAGAGGAAGCTGTAAGCACCCCTTTGCAAGAACATCACTTCCGGGACTATGCTTGCTAACCCATGACATGTAGAGATAAATGACTTCATAGTAAGAGAACTTTCTTGAAATAAGTCAGCGGTTTAGCAAACAGTTTCAACTGTACTCTCTCAGGTGAAGTAAACCTTACTCAACTGAAGTAACAGTTAGGCCTCCGATCTGCTAAGACAGAAACAAAATCTATGAGAAGTTACAAACGTCAGGACAATGTTCGTGGGGTGACGTCTTTAACTCATTTTTGCAGCTTTAATCTAGTACTTACCTAAAAACAAAAAGACAGTTTGACAATAATTTTTGGATAGCTGCTCTTTTAATATCTCCACTCTATAAACATTCCCCAGTGGGTTCAACATTTGCTGACAAGCCCCCTTAAATAGGGTCATGAAAATTATCATATGCTTTATTACCCTTTTTTTCCTTTTACTTGATCTTCCTCTTCACTTCCCTTCAACCTATGTTTCTCCACTTCATCTTATCCAAAACATCCACCCCTATCTTTTCTGTATTGATCCCAGTTTAGCTACATCATCATCATATCAAATTTTTGATACTCTTACCTAGGTGATACTGGTCTAATGTAGGGGAGGTACTTACTGTTGGGATGTTGGCCTTGAAACATTCTACTACCAGGAAGTCATCAACATCATTTGGTTTTCTTTGGGTTTGTGCCATTTCTCATTTAAGTGCCTATAACCCATGAAATCCAGCCATCTGTAAATTCTCTTTTCTTCTAATACTGTAATCTATCATGTCCGTAGATTTTCATATCTATCATTTTTTACTAGACTGTCCACGTACCTTAACCTCAGATCAGGGAGTAGTTGGTGGCCTGGTCTTTTCACTTAAAACCCTGGTCACTTGCCTGTAGCATTAACACTCTGAAATTAAAAATATTATTTTCACAATGAATATATGTAGTCACATCCATACAAGTGCATGTGTCACAGAAAAATACTGGCAGCACCTTTTGTGAGGGATTTGAGGGCACAAAAATGCAGAACCAGGTCCCAAGGAAGGTTTTAAATTAAAAATGTGAGAATCTGTTATGAGAATAATAAAAAAGCCTACTGGGGTAGTAGCAACCTAGAAGAGACAAGAAACATGCTATTTGCTTTCTAATAATCATATTGTCTGAGTGCATCTGTAGCCCTCTAGCATCCTTCCAAACTTTCAAGTTCTTTAACTTGCTACCTTGATATTGCTCAATCCCTGCAAACCCCTTGGGCATGCATGCAATCATTCCCTCGCTCAAATAGTTGTGGTGCATTTGAAGATTTTTAAAGATCTCAGACACCAGCAACAGATTTCCTCTTTCAAATATAATCCCATCCATTCAGGTGATCATTTTGCTTTCTTCCTTCCCTGTCTTTCTACCTCTGTATGCACACAGCACCTTGTAAAAAAAAAGCAGCAGTCAGTCTTTCAACACTAAGACACTGCTTTGAAAAAGAAGACAGACATGGCTGTTTGAAGACAAAGCAACGAACATCTGCTATACTTTCGAGGACACTGGATCTGTAGACCCATATTTTATTCAATTAGCATCAAAGAACTTGAGAACATATTATTTTGCTTTCATACAAAAAATGAAGAAAAATTTCTGAGAGCAGTTCAACCTTTCCCACCTACATTTAATTGACCAAAATATTTAACAGGTACCAAGCCGGTAGGCAGGGGCGCCATGCTTAGTATTTTCCTCTTTGCTCCTCAAGATAAAGGCCAAGCTCTGCACTTTTGAAAAGCAAACGAAAGAAATGGAAATACCTTCCCTTTCCAAAGATCTGCAGGTTTTAAAGGATACTGGGATAAAAAAAAAAAAATCCTCAAAGCTGCCTGCATGGTGGCTAAACAAGATTAGGTAAAACACATCCTCTCCAATGCACACACAGAATATAAAACATCTTAATCCCTCTCCAGTATGGTACCATAGGCAGTTACTATGCAGAAGAAACTCGCATGCAGTAAGCAGGCCAGCAAATACATTCCCCCTTGATCAGACTTTGTACCCTAAATCTTTGCGTCTGGACTCCTAAATGAACTGTACAAGACTACTGGTAGAAGAATTACAGAGAAATAGTTTTACCCTTTTTTCTGCTAAAATGAAAATACTTCAAGTGTCTTCAATTGATAGATTAGTATTAAAAGATTAATTTCAATGAAGTTGAGTATCACCATCATATTAAAGTGAATTATTTCTTTTTTTTTACCAGACTAACTACAGTAACACATTTTTTTAAAATCCCAAGGCCCCCCACCCCCCGATGATGTAACCACTAAAGCTTTTGTAAGCTTAAGGAATCTGGCCAAGACTCTTCCAAAATATGCCTGTCTCCCTATCAGTTGAATTAACAGAGAGCTAAATCCCTTCACTGCAAGCTACCACTGTTAGTTCCCAGTGAGTACATCATTTACATGTATCACCCTGCTCTTTCTTTTATTGTGTTCTTGTTTTGGTTCACTGTTTCCCTTAATTTGAAATGCCAGTTTCCCTTGCTGTACATTTGGAGGTATTTGGTAGCAGGACAGAAAAGACTTGTTATTGAAGCTGAATTAACCTAACAAAGAGAGAGGGAAAAAAAAAATCACAGCCTCACACAGAGCCATTAAACTTCAACCAGAGTTTCAATACTTAAACAGCATAAGCTTGGTACAAACACAATGTTTCTTTAATTCACGTTTCTTTTTCCTCTGTTGTGTATTGTACATCTGTATCAATGGAATGGATATGTTTGATATGTCCAGTTACAATAATGGTAGAAATTATGGTATGTATAAAGAAGTATTAAATCAGAGCTAATTCCGGTTTCTTATTTGTAACTATAGATTATTTCTTTTGTTCCTGAAAACACTGTTATTATCAGTGCAAGGACAGGTCTACAGTACTTCAAGTACAGAGCTCAAATTGTACAGGTTTGGCATATACAGTACAGTATTTGTTTCTTCAAAACCCACTGGGATTTCAAGTCACCAAGCATTTATTATGCTGAAACAGTCTTTTAAAATGGATTATTTTGAAAGCTTACAAGGAAGAGCTCCTCCATCTCTATTAGCAAGCTGTGGACTGGTTCCCTTTGTAAGAAGCTGCAGGGGATGGAAATACTTGGCATCACATTGCACTTTGCTCAGGAAAATGTTCAATATCCTAGTACAAAATACAATAAGAGAGCTGTTTACCATGGTGTCTATCACAATATCTGTTCAGAACTGCCAAAAAAACCAAGGGTCTTACAACAGAGATAACAAAATAGCCAGGAAGACAAAAATCTACTCAACACTTGATTTAGAGAATTTCTGTGGGAATCTGTGGCTCATGCTTGCGGATACAATGCTTCTTGTTTAACATAGTTAATGTCCATTGATTATTCCTTCCACCACTGCAGTTACACACATATTGTACACAGAAATGGGACACAAACACTGTGAATTACCACCTATGGTTTTATTAACTGAAGGATAGATGAGGGGAGAAATATAATAAAGGTTTATGCCATCACAAGTGAATGGACTTTTTAACAGCAGTGGGGAAAAATAAGAAGCATTGTCATTGCAAGGTGTTATAGAAACTTAATGTGTTCTAGAAAAAGGATTGTGTCAATTTTCATTACAGATAATTTTAGTTCTCTCATAATTAAAAAGCAAAAGGAAGCAAATCTTAATGCATTATAGACAAAGCTCTTTTTAAGGGTGATCTGAGATACACCCTCTCTAACGCAGCAATGTAAAGAAACACTAAAGAGAACCCCAGATACTCTCGTTTATCACCCTGCCTTTAAAATTCTGACTGTAGTAGCAATGTTTTGGAGTGAAATCAAGTGAAAGAAAATTATTTCAGGTTTAAATAAAATTTTAAAAATCCCAACAGCTCTTTTTATGATTGAATTGAAAGACCTCAAAAAGTCTACTTGACTTTTCATATCCTGAAGCAATAGATGAGATGGGAACTAATGCTAATCCTTAACAATGGATCTATGAATATGTATTTTTAGCTATTTTGATATAGTTGTTTAGGTTTTGTTTTGGCTTTTTGTTGTTTGTTTGTTGTTTTTTTTTTTTTGCCTGGAGAAGTTAACAATATCTTTCAGAAGTTCCAGGGGCACCAGCATAATAAAGCAATATCTTTAGGAACATTGAAATAGTTCAGGATTTCATCTATGGAAAAACTGTCTCCAGAGGCATAGCCTATACTATGTTTTCAGTCTTAGCAAATACAGTTGAACCAATCACTTTTTAAGAGCTATTTGAACGTGTAAAGCTGAGCACATATGTGTATGTGTCTGTGATATCTCTCCCTTGAGCAGAAACTTTATTCTGTAGTGAGTGCTTGATGTCTCTGGGTCCACCACAGAATTTCTGAAACCTTCACTATGCTGGCATTCACAATGAATCATTTTCTCAAAAAAGTAATGCTTGTCTTCCACCTCCCCTAATGGTGGGCATTATCAGAACTCAGAGGGAAGAGAAGTTATCCTGAAGACTTCATGTATCTCTACATCAACAACGGTATGCTAACATGGTGTATTCTGAATAGATGAGTCACAAGAACAGACACAGAAGTATAGGTTGAGAGAGCTGGCTTCTGAAAACTCTTTGGTATAACCAGTGAAGGTCGAAGGCATGAATGTACTGAAATGTTTTTGAATGAGCCAGTAGCAATTTGAGTCAGGACAATAAAAATATTTTTAAATAGCAGTTTCATTCATCAGGAGCAGTTTATTACAGAATCTTTTCTTGTTCTCTGTCTCCATGTCCCTACTAACTTGTTTTATTTTCAGTTTTCAGTCTAAGACATTGAAGCCATTGTAACAGCTTTGGATTGTAATACTCTGAAGAAGTCTACCACATGGAAGATACAGCATTAGAAAAGACAAATTCTTATAAAGGTGCAGTTCTTCCCACAAACACAACTTTGCAGTGAATGTTTAAGATACATTACTTTAAATATTTTTTAAAGAAAAATAAAGCATAAACCAATGAATTATAGGAGGAAAAAAGATCACTTCCCAGATTTGGGCACTGTCTAAGGACAGAATATGCTTTAATATCCTTTCACCTATATTCTTTCAGAAGACAGGGCAATTTTTATGAATCAGCTAAACATGTATTTAGTTATAGAGTGCATGTGAATTGTGTCTGTCCAAAATACAAAGACAACTCTTAAAATCCTGACTTATTCCTTTATTCTCTTTGTTTTCAGGGATCATGGAATATGTAGTAGTAAATCTAGAATTATAGATTATAATGAAGCATTAAAACAGAATTTAATTTCTACTAAGAGGACAAAATTTTGACCAATTTTGACTGGTTTACATAAAATCTTTCATTATGAGGCCAAATTCTGCCTGGGATTAAATGGGCACTAGTTCTTTGGCAGGCTATACTTGTTATCTAAGAAATTCATGTTAATATAATTAAAAATCCTCATACAGTTATGTATCAGATAAAAAAAAAATTCTGCCATATTTAAATAATATCATTCTATCGTCAGTCACTGAAAGTTTAAATCACTTATGTAGATATAATACTTTAAGAAAGGAGTTGGAAAGTCTGTTTCTTGGTCCTGCAAATTTTTGTTCACCTTTCCCCTTCCTTAATTACTGAAGCAAGGGACCTTCAGCATGTTTGTATTACATCTGCTTTTGCAAGAAGGGAATCTGCTCCATTTATAGCCCTGTGTAAATTGTGTGAGTTTGCATGCCATTTTCACTTGAGTAATTTTTTACAATTGGTTTATTTCTGTCTTTCTTTACTGTCTAGGAGCTCTCAAAAGTTTATTTCCCCTCTCTTCAAATGTCAATACATAACTGGTACAGAAATCTAGATCCATTAGAATTTCATAGGTTTTATAAACTGAAATGGCAGGATTTATTTCAAGTGAAACTTCAAGCACTGTCTTGAAACATGAATCATTCAGTCTTGTGTTACACAAGAGCTCAGGTTAGGCAATCATAATAGTTCCTTCTTTCCATAAAATCAGTGTTTCTATAAATCAATACAGTCCTGTGCTGCTTTTACGGACATAATAAATTCAACATAGATATTTGAAAAATACTAGCAAGGAAAATATATAAAATAAAAATAACAAGGGCTATTGTTCTTAGTGTTCTTTTCAGTTGAATGTTTGACAGAATTAAAAAAATATTCCTCTTTAAATATCTCTGCAATTTCCTTAGAGTTCAAGTTGGTACTCAGTTTTGCTGATGAGACAAGTCCTATGGTCCCAACATTTTTAAAAACCTTGTACAAAGGGATATAATCCTAAATAGTAAAATAACTTACAGTTCTGCTAATTTCATATGATTGTGTTCATCTCTTGCAGCTGGGAATTCACCCCACTTATCACACACACACAAAAAACAGTCATTATTTGCTTAAATACTATTTGTTGTTGCTGACAAATTGGAACTCCAAATATCACAATCTCTAAAGCCAGCAGTGGTCTTGTGTTGAAAGTTACCTTTATGGTGAAGGGTGATGCTGAGGTGTAAGTGATAGTTGCAATTCATATGCATGTGGATCACAAATGAAGTCTGCAGTAATTCTTCTCCTATTATAGAAAAATAAAGCCTTCATGTGAATTAAAGTATCTCTTTTCCAAGTAAAAGATACTTTCCCTTCACTGTCACAGTGCCCAAGAAGCCTGTATCTCCTTTTCTCCTCTCTTCAGCTGGTCTACAGCAGAGTAAAGCTGATGGGTGCAACCTGTTGTAATGAGTCATGCAATACTGATCCTTCAGTTTGTCTTTCAGAGGAGGGAATTCCAGTGTTTAAAAGACTGTTCCCCTAGAATTATCACAAGCTATATCATAGTGAGCAATCTGACCAACTTGTGAATGCTGGGCATGATGCCACTGCAACAGATGGACATGGACGCTGTGAGACAAAAAAACCCATGTATATGTATCAAATGTGAGAAATGAGGGCAAGACTCCAAAGACAAAAATACAGAAGTGTCAGTCTTGATCTAATACAGCTTTCATTCAAAGATGGCTTACCACTAGCATCTTGGCAGATAAACTAAAAGAAAAGAAGCTCAAACTGTGCAATAAGGAATGTGGCCTGTTTAACCAGGTAGAAGCATAGCAGTAATCAGCAAAGTAGCCTAGCCTCTCTCTTACAGTAGCTACTAAGGACTGCTCTGAAACAAGCATAATAAATTAAAAGACCTAAATTCTGTTATGCTCATCTGTATTTCACTTTTACAATGATACATGCAGAGCCACACACCCCTAAGTGCTGAATAGAAAGTAATGAACTGATATGTGAAGGTGAATCCCATCCTGGGTTAGAGTACTCCTGGATATCTGCCATTTAATTTTTTTCTGTTTAGGGGAAGGGAGATTTACGAAGGATATTAGACTTGTGATGAGGTTTGCACCTAAGCTCATGGCTTCTCAAGTATTTACATTTCCAGTCTCTATGCTCTCCTTTTTCTAGCCAGTGCTTTACAGAATTAAACAGTGAAAACATTTCAAGTTTTACTGCCACTCAGTGCTAAAGAATGACCAGTGCTTAGCCATGCTTTTCCTCCTCATTAGTCTTCACTTAGAGATCCCCACAAAAACCACTTTGCCACTAATGCTGTGTATGCTTGGCAAAGCCTCTCAGAATCACAGTCTCTCAAAAAAACATTGTCAGACTATCCAATCCAGTTTGGTTTGATTTTTTAAAGTATTTTCCTTATCAAAATATGAGATAGTTGTACATTTGGGATGCCTGAAGGGAGGTAGGAAATTTTTCAATCAGAATGTTCTAGAGCGCAAGTCTACCAATTATCCTGGTTTAGTATTTGTTCCTTTTTACAGTGCACCTGCTGTTAGACCCATAGTGACACTTAGCTTGTTTCAATCTTCACTGAAACCGTTGGAACACCCTGCAAGAACACAGATGCCCTTTCCATAGATCTTCCTGAAATATGGAGGCCAGAATGTAAAATGCCCAGATGAGAACTATGAAATAACTATCATAAAAAATGTCCCTGGTGAAGTTCATAGGTGTTGTGAAGTTCAGCAGATTAATGAAGCACACTGCACAAAATTCCTATGGCTCCTTTAGAGCATAGCTTAGAGAGGCATTTCTACGGTCAAAGGGTGTGGTAAAGGAAAAGTCATAGTGACAGTGGGTGCTGACACTAATGGAGCGTTGAATGGGATCTTTTGATTTGTCTTGAAACATTTGCATCCTTGCAAACTTCCTCAGTGACTTTGTGGGTCCTATTCTTAGATAATAATTAATATGAAAAATTTTTCTAAGTACTTCTAAATTCTATATATCTGTTAGTGTACATTTATTATTTAAAATTCATATCCTTTTGAAATTAACTGTCTTATTAACTCAGTGATATTGCATATTCAGAATTAATCTTATTGAAGATAGAAATCTGTTTTGGTTTTGGACAATTAATGTTATGATCAGTTTCTGTTTTATTTACTGCAGAAAGCAAAAAAATGTGTGTTTACACTTCTGTCAAACAGTCAAGCTAAATTAGCTTTCTGCAGACATAACTATATAACTCAACTGTGGTCACTTGACAAATAATATGAGAAAATAATGTGAAAAGCTCAAAATAAAAGATTAAGTTCCAAGTAACATTTTCAAGTCAGAGGTTATTTTCAATATTTGTTCCATACTTCCTTGAAATTTGACATAGATTTTATTCAATACTTGACATAGTAGCAGAAAAATCAGAAATTATTAAACCTTTTAAAATTTTTATATAATTGCTTAAAACAATTTCTCTGCAATAAAGTATTGACGAAGGTTTATATCCTGAAAAATGTTTTGTGTTCTCAAAAGTACAGTGAGTTGCTGCACTTCTTTTCCTTCAGATGTAACACTGGTGAGTTTGCTGTGGAATTTTATTCTTCACATATAAATATTTCAGATTGATTTTTGTCGGTGTTTTTTGTTAGTTTTGTTTTTAGGTAAAGATAATTCTTTTACAGGTACATATTAAGATAGATAACCTGATTTCCTTCAGCTGTGCATGTCTATGGAACTACTCACACACAGAGGTTAGAGGTTTTTTTCCACAATGAATATATTATAAATAGTAAGTTTGCAGTCCCTTCCTTCACTGTAACCTTTGTTCTCTCAGTGTTTTTTCCCCTCTCTCCACTTCTCCACTATATTTGCCTTTCATGCTACTATCTTTTTAAATTTTGTCTCTCCTATTTCACCTGAATTGCACCATGATTTACAAGTTCAAATTTCCCTTAAAAAGTGCTCGTGAACAAATGTGTTTAACATCAGGCCAAATCTATTTGCAATTTTTGATAGACAGCCAATTGGAATGGATGTATTTAATACATAGAGTAGATGATTCTGATTCATACAAAATTTCAGTAAATAATTTCAAAAATGTGAAACCATACATGAAGCTAAAAGAAAGATGCATTTGTGTTGCACTGTAATTCCCATACACATTGCCTACTAGTGAAAATCCAAGCTAATCAGAAGATCATATTTCATGGGGGACAATATTCAAACAGGATTCTTACCCAGGCAAGGTTCCCGCAATTGAATTAATTATGGGACTATCGAATTATTTTATATAGGATCTGTCATTTGTAAGCTGGTTAAAGTATAGTTAGAGCTAGCATTGTGGCAAGAGACTATATATCGTGGGTCTCTACATCTTTAATGAGCAAGGATTTTTTTTTTCTTAAAAAGAAATTCAAAAGAGGGCAGTGTGCTTTAATTAAATAAAACACAATGGAGATTTTTTTCGTGGTCTCTGCAGTAAAACACACAGTGATAAAGCCATGTGTGCATGTCTTGTTTCCCCCTCCAGATTCCAGTGCTAGCAAAAGATTTTGCCCTTGATCATGCGGTTTTAGACATGAAAGGCTTCAAATCTATCCAAGCTCAAGATGAACACAGAATGCTAATTTGGGTTCACATGAAGAGCTGGACAAGCAAAGTCTTTTATTTTAAACTGTTAAAAATGTGCTCTATTTGAGGTCCTTTTCCTACCATATATTTCTGAAGTACATAAAACTGATTCACTAATCCTTTATGAAAGAGTAAATAAATTTTATAAAATATATAATTGATACTAATATCCTTCACTTTATTTGAAAAAGCTTTAAATGTTATCTAAACAAAAAGATATATGCTTTTTTATATATTCTATACTCTTTTTATCATATTGAAATTATACACTGTTAAATGAAAATAATCTTATACACAACAACGAATACTGAAAAATACAAAAGGCTTGAAATCAAAATACAACAAAACTAATCAAAACACGACACCTCCCAACAATATATCATCGTGAGAAGAGGTATTTTGGACAACACTGATGAAGAGAACAAAAGAGACATTTACTGAAATAGTAATTTTTTAAGCAACTTAAGATGGAATCGATGATAAAATCCAAAATTAGGTATAAAATGTATAATATAAAATGTCAACATGGGAAATAAAATGCATATTTTAGCACGATGAGTTTGGTATGGCGATTCATCTCTCCCTCTCTCTCTCTATCTCAGTCCAAAAGAGTGTCCAGAAAATCTCCCTAAGTAGAAAAATGTCATAACCTATGGTTCAGTATCTGGGGCTGTGCTACAAGAAATTACTTTGTATCTCACTGGAACAGAGACTCTGTCCCTTTTAAAGAACTTAATGGTTCCAAACTACTAACTTTGTAAGGCACGAAAAATTAACTTGCCATTGACTCATCCATGAGCGTTGTTCGTTATTGTCACTGAACAATTATAATTATATTTGGGGCAAAAAAAAAAGGAAGAGAAGAGCGGGGAGGGGAGGGGAGGGAGGGGAGGGGAGGGAAGGGAAGGGAAGGGAAGGGAAGGGAAGGGAAGGGAAGGGAAGGGAAGGGAAGGGAAGGGAAGGGAAGGGAATAGAATTATTACTACTGCCAGATACCACCATACCTGACTAGAGTATGGCTGATATTTCTCTGCCACCTGGAAAACAATTACCTCAGCCCTGTAGATTGCTGACCTCTAAATCTGGCAAGATCAGTAACTTCTGAAACCATCTATTTCAGTTGTGAAGTGATCATTAGCATGTCTCTTCATTATAAATGTAATTGTTCTGGCTGTGCAATATCGTTGTTGTTGTTGTTGTTATAACCAAAATTATTTGCCAGCAGAAACATTCCATAGCTCTCAGCTGTAGATGTGAATCAATGGATGACTAAAAATCCAGTTCAATGGAAATGGAAAGAAGGTGAGAATTGGATCCTTGTCCTTCTGGAATTAATTTTCTCACAGTTTATGAAATTTAGTGGTTTTGAATTATTTTGTTTTTTTAATCTTTTCTGGGAACCTGATTAATAGGAATATAGCATTCTGGAACTGCTACTTCATAGTAAAGAAGATCTGATGACATAGTCATAAAACCAGAGGTAAAACATTGGTAAAATCGGTATCAGAAACAAAAAACCTCAGTGTTCCATCTACATATTTTGAAATTAGCAGCAAAATTTCAATGACAATCTAAAGATGGGAGCACTATAATGCCTTTCATTACAAATGAAAAGCCTTTTTACTTTCTTGTTTATCACCTTCTATAAACTATGAAACACTACTTTTGCACATCCATAGAACCTGTATAGTGAAGAACAGAAAAGTGATCACTGAAATTTAACAAAAGGCATAGAAATACAAGGGTAATGTTCATGTAATGTATGAATCCAACAGAAAACTGTTCCCTACAAAGTTTTTGAGCAAAGGCTTTTGTTTTTTCCAGCACTTCATGAAAGATTGTGAGCCAAACTTTGGGTAAAACACATGAAAAACAGAGCACTTCACTTCAAAAGTGTATTGAAAACATCCTAAAGTTGGACTAAAAGGAAGTGAAATCAATCAATCACATCTTATCTTGGAGATCCTACTCTCTGTGTCTTTCTAAATAAGAAATGAGAGTGCATAGTAAATAGGTATACGTATATATATGTGTGTGTATATATGTATATATATATGTATAAATCAAGAAAAGTCTGAATCTCTGTGCCTATCATATTTGTGTTGATGACTTGTAGTTCAGGCAGACATAGTTGACTTAGAACAGACCTGTCAGTGTGCTGGACTTTAGAGCATCCACGTGTCATGGAGTTATGACCAGTAATGCTCTAATACTCTAATATGCATTTTAAAAGTCAAAAAGTAGTGCAGTACCAAATAGCAGCTATTGCCAATATGCTTATTCAGACTCCATACTGGATAATCTACTTAGCCAAGTTGTGTAACAGCATTCACTACAAATTTTCCTATATTATAAAACTTTTGCATAATACACTAACTTTTGTCTATCCAATATAATTTTTCATTTTATGTTTATTTATTTGCTTACTTATTTAATTATTTTTATTGTGCTAATTTAAAGCATTTTTATAATAGCTGGTGAAAGTCTAAGTATTTTCATTATTATATTATTTGTATAGTTATATTATATTATATTATATTATATTATATTATATTATTTGTGTAGTTTTCAATGTTAGTAAAATCTTTGGTGGGTCTAAATAGATAGATTTCCCACTGAAAATGGCAGTATTTTAAGAGTAATATCTTCAACTAAATTATGAACGAATTTTTAGTGATTTCAAAATAAAATAATCTCTATTCACCTGATCCAAAAAGAATATATTAATGCTCCACTCTCCTAAGACCCCCCTCCATCCCATTAGAAGTAGCACAATCAGGTACAATCATGTCACTCAAGGGATGCTGCATAGACTGATGATCCCTAAGCAAGTTTTATACTAATCAAATCCAATGCATCATTCATTTTCTTGCTGTTGTTTTTCTAAATTTGGCTAATGCCTATAGATAAGCTTAATTTAGCTGTATGTCATGAAACCACCTGGAAATGGAAGATTTGCTGACATTTTCACTGCCAATCAAGAGTCTATCACTTCAGCACCAATGCTAGCACTTGCTGAGGAATCTCATTGCTCTTTGCCTCATGGACAAAAATACACTCATCAGATTCTGACTTACTACAGAAACACCCAAGGTACAGATTCAAGCTGCAAAAGTGCTATTTCTGTTTATATGTGTGTTACAATCCAGTTTAAACCCAGAAAAGCAAAGCAAGCTGTCTCTGTGCATAAACCGAAAGGAACTTAGAAGGTTCAAAATATTCCCAGAAACGAGATTAAAACCAAACGAGGTTAGATGTTGATGCCAAAAAATGGATGTATTTTATTTAATAGTAGAGAGGCAAAGAGAAGGGAAGAGAAAAGAAAGGAAGAAATAGGAACAGAAATGTGTGGGGCGAGGTGGGGGTACCGGGAGAGGTGACAGGGGTTAGGTGGAAGTGTATCACCCATCCGAGGGTCCCAACGACGTCTCGTTGCTCCCCTCCATCTGGTCTGCTGGTGGTGAAGGTCCCCCATCGCTGCCGTGGCCATGCTACCACACGCCAAAGAGTACAGAATCCCATGGTTTAATATACACTTCGGGCCAGGTGGGAACGCCCACGTGTCTCCCTTGCAGGGCCCAGCTTGACACATTGCCCCTTGCAACACTGAGGGTCTGTTGCATCATCTCTGGTGCTCTGGTGCAGGGTCTGGGGACCCCTTGGGGGGGCCCCTGTGATGGGCCATGTCACCCCCTTCTGCTGTGGATAAGCTTCCCCCCACCACGGTGAGGACCCCTCAGCTGGGCTCCTCTGCACAGTGGAGGATGGGCAGTCACTGTGCCTCTGACCAGAGGCCTTTACAAGATACCCAAAGCCGCTCCTCCCTCCACTCTTTGGTGCCAGGGTCTGTGTGAGCCTGGCAGCTGATAGCCCTGGGGCTGTGGTCCTCATCCTGGAGGTGTTAAGCCTGTGCTCAGTGAATGTCCCCAGCCCTGAGTCCTTACTTTATCTTATCATCATCTGCAAGCAGTGTAAGGCCTCAGTCAGGGCCCCCATTCAGGGTGTGGTAGTCTCCTTTGCAGCTTTCATAATACAGTTTTAAAAGCCCTTCAAGAAAATGTTTAAGTCATAAACTGTAATATTTCAGTCTCTGACAATGTGTCTTCAGAAAATATGTTTCAGCAGCAAAATCAGCAGCACGACCTAGAAGCAGTTCCAAAACCACCAGGCCAGAGGTGACATTATTAGTGCTTTTGCTGCTGGCATCATTATTTCTATGTCTGTTGTGCTATCCATTGCCCACATTCCTATGGTCAGATATTTTAAAACACAAACCAAGAAGACAGGTCATGTCCCAGGGAATTTATGGACCCACTACAGTATGAGAGAATGTGTAGAAACACACAGATGACATTTCATAAGAAAGTAATGAGACAACATTGCTAAGTTCTCCGTAGGCAGTGTGCAAAATATAGTTTTATGAGAAATCTAAATATACTTATTTCTGTTGAGAATGTAGGGGTATTGAATTGCTTGAAGAGGATTATGAAGACTAGCACAGTAAAGACCATGAACATTATTATTTTTAAATTTTAAAAGCGTCTGCTGCAGACTTGTCCAGTTTAAGACAATTGTTAAATGACTGTAAATTCACAGGAAATTATAAAAGCAGTAGTGATAGTCTACAGTTTGAAAATTAAAAGAATCATCCAATTGAATATAATTGAATTTAATATAATTGAATTGAACATAATTACAAAATTAATATTTTTTATATGGTGGAAGTAGTAGAAATCTTCACAGGTGCAGTCTTGGTGGATGTCATCTGATGACATTTCTGGGAACCATAAAAAAAGCTACTGCAGCAGTAGATGTGTGCAATATTCAGCTGACAGCAACAACTGGAGAATTATGAATGCTCAGGAAATAGTGTCTCACAGAGATTCAGTTAAACATAGACATATTTTTCACAACAATATCTATCTAGAGACATGATCAAATTGAAGATAATAATAGCGATGGAAATCATGGCTGTCATGGCACTGACTGTGCCCACTATAAAGGATGGAGGAACTCTACTGTGAGCTTTACACTCCTGGTTCTACAGGTTAACTTTTGTATGTCTTGATTCTTTTATTCCACCATTTCTGACTAAAATTTTTTTGAGAATTCTTGGATGTATAGATGAAGAGGCATATATGGGGAACAGGTCTTCTTCTCAGTGTTTGTGAGGATTACCAGAAGGCTTCTCAGGATTTTGTCCCTATGCAATCCAGCACTGACTGCAGTGTACATCTCTGATGATGTAAGCACACCTCTCTCACAGTGTAGGTGCAGCTCTTTCCCACTGCAGAGGAAGAAAAAAAGTTTTGTGAAAAAGTAATTGTAATTGTAGAAGGAAACAAAATTTTATAATTACATCCCCAGGCAAGTAGTGATTGATGAGGATTCCCGAGAAGTAGCCCAGTATTTTCTTTGATCAAAAGGAAACAAGTCGGGTTTTGCTTTCAAAACCTGTTGCATAGTTGCTCTCGATTAAGAGTCTTTAAGTAAGAAGAGTGGTATAAGAAGTCAGGCTGGCATTCACATTATCTCCCATGTCTGATGTTTCTCCATCATTCTCCTTCCTCATTGGACTGCAACCCACAGAAAGTCAGACTTCTGGGTTGAAGAGACACTAAGGGCAACCCTTATCACAGAGGGGGTCAGTCCTTGTCCCAGCTACCATTAATGCTATATAAAAAGGAAACAGAAACAGATTTTTGTAGCACCCTCAGAATCTGTAGGAGGTGATAGAGATTATTCAGACAAAGAGTGGAAGACCAGTCAAAAAGGAAATATGAAAACCAGAGTAAACATGAAATCAAGAGAATTCCTCCTTGCAAGAAGAAGAAAATTACTAGATTTGTCAAGATAAGGCAATAAATCATTGAATAGATACTTTGTAAAATTTGAGGTTCAGAAGGAATTTAGGGAGTTAGATGATAGTAATTTCAGTTGCTTTGAACATACAGAGTGGGTTTGAAAAAGAATATGATTAGAAATTAGTACTGAACAGCAATTGCAAACATTAATCTCAGTGACCACACTGATAAAAGAAGGTTAAAGTTTGTAGAGCAAAGCAGAGTCAAGCAGACTTTTTCCTATGATAGGAAAAATGGAACCATTTTGCTGAATAGTACTGGTTTTGCTGAACAGTAATTCTCTGTGTTGTTCTGTACTGTAAAAGGCCATCAGGAAAGAGGGAGGAGATTAGAGTGGATGTATTGGAACCAGTGGGAGAGAGAAAGGAGATAAGTCAGGATACTGTGAGAAAAAAAAGAGAGGCAGGAAGAATAAAAGGGTTTGAAGAATGGCATCATGGCAGCTCAGTTTGTCTGTGTTAACCTGGATAAGATTTGTTCAGCTAGGATGAATAAAGATCTGAGGAGCAGGAGATCGAGTACAAAGTGAAGGAAGTCAGCATAGTTGTGATAAGTGCAGATATTTGCTTCTTGCTGAGATCAGGAGCCTCACATATAGCCACTGCAGCTGGTGATGTTGGGACAGACCTGCAGAAAGAAGAAGCTGCATAAATTGAAGAAAATTCTTCTTGATATCCCTGGGGGAAAAAAAAAGAGGAAGAGAAAGCAGAGAGAAGGAACCTGAGAGATTGTAAGAAGGCAAAGAACAGTTAAAAAGGAGAAGCTGAGAAACGGATAATATCAAAGATGATATGAGTGGGTCCCAAAATGGTGGAAGAAAAACCAGGAAAGCTGGTATGGATGAAGACTGAGTCAAGTGAACAGCCCACGTGGGTGCAAACCTGACCAAGTAAGGGACAATTGAGGAAGGCTAAGAAAAGGTTCACCTAAGGTGACAAATGAATAATCAAGTACAACTGAGTTACTGATGCTCTTAGCTGTAGCTAAACTCTTCTATAACTATCTGTGAACTTCTGTCCTTCCAATCTGCAGTAGTAATATATATTTAACAGTACATTTCTGATTATTTGAAGCTTACATAGAGACTTCATGGCCTCTCTTACACCTTAGCCAGCTGGTTGCCTCCTAGAAGTCTATCAGAGAAGATGAAAGCAATTTAAAGGATAACTCTTTTTCCTGGAGCCAATACTGGCAATTTTGCTTGGATTTACACGTCACTGTATGGCGAGAGAAAAACAGATTAAATGGAAAAAGATAGAAACAAAATCATTTTGAAAGAGTACTCGAGGATTTACGGTACTCTACTTGACTAGAAGTGATTGGCAGCACATTAAATAGAGCTTTGTGTCAGCTGCAGAGTGGACTCTGCAAAGACAGGATGTCAAGTTACGAACTGCAGACTTTGCGACTCCAACTTAACTCCTTGTTACATTTTGTGATATTAGCTAGGAGAAAGTTTATATCTACAGTGCTGGAGAAATTAAACACACACACACACACACATTGTCATGTTAGCCAAGCAAAATTTTAACTAAAATATTAGTGAAACAAAACTAAAAAGAGAAACAAAACAAATCTTGGTATTTTATAAGTAGGTTATTTCAACAAGAACTAGATGGACTGCAGAGGCCCTAGAGTGAGCTGTAACTTTGTCTTTGAAATAAAGCTATTAGCTCTCCCTGTAGGTTAGGGCCTCTTTAGTTTGACAAACTTCACTTAATTGGTTTCTAAAGATTTCTTGACAACCTCTACTCCAGCTTTTTTTCCCCATTAGTGCTTATGACACCGCAGCTACAGTACAATATCTTCAGGAAGGATAGAAAGGCCTGGTTTATATACAGGTAACCCAGTTTATTTTATTTTTTCTACTCATTTAAAAGATTTTCTCAGGAAATACGTACTAGGATCTAATTGAGTTCTGGAAACATACAAGAGCCTAACAGGTGTGGACACTGAAACCAAAGTCAGAAATATTCCCTACTGGAAAAAAAATTACTTTGAACGGGTATGTTCTTTCTACGTGAGGATATCAAAGTGTTTTGAAAATATTATACAGTGATTCTACTTTGACACTGTCCCTTTGAGAGAAGTAAGCAGTGTTTTAATGCCACTGTCTACAGCCCAGAGATTATGGTCAGAATTCCATTGCCCTTGTAAACTGTAGACTTCAAGGAGGTCTACAGACATGTTTTAATACCAAATTCCTCTAATAATATTTTCAGAAAAACTTAATAAGTACTCTGAAGAGTTTTACTATATATGCTGTTGCTGCCAGACTTGTAGTATAGTATTTTGAAACCATGTAGTGCTGTGTTTTGACTTTGTTTGCAAATACTGTGTATAAATGGCAGCTGCAAATAGGAATAATTTTGTCTGAGGGACTCTGTGAGAGAAAGATTAAAACTTTCATATGTTCAGAACACAGGCTGTGCATCACAATTACATTTCCCAAGATCCGACTCCTCTAGAGAAGCAAAATTAATAAACAATCTGTATCATAATTAATCAGCAGTTTCCTGAAGAAAGCCCAAACACGTATCAGATCTATTTATTTTAAAAGTTGCTTTGCACAATATTTCATTATTACTGGAAGACCAATGAAGTTGTAAATATTTGATATTTCTGAAGATCAAATCCTAGCATTTTTTAATTAGTCATGAGAGGAGTTAAAGGGAGCAAGGACTTGTCATCAATCTGTTCCTGTGCAGTTTTAGAGTGAAACTCTCATTTTCCCAGATTTTTTCACCAATCATAGGAATAAAGCCTGTGTTCTGTCCAGCACCAACTCTTCAGCAAGCATAGGAAACTGTGTATTGTAGTGGTAAAGTTGCCTTATGTTCGATGTCACAAATCTGTCACATACTAGGGAGGAGAGCAAATCAAAGAAAAGCAAGTCAGAAAGGAAGAGAAACTTAAGAGCATGAAAAAATCTGAAATTTGAATGGTTACTGATGGAATTAATAAATTAATAAGTAGCTTTGTCTCTCAAAAAAAATCATTACTCAAGTCTTTATTTTACAGTATTTTATTTCTTTGATATCAAGCATGAGAAATTTTAATTAAAATTATGTGCTTCATTCTTATTGTTTCTCTTGTTTATGCTACACAATACATAAATAGATTTACACTCACACATAGAATCATATAGGTTGAAATGACCATTAAGATCTTTGAGTCCAGCCATTAACCCAGCAATGCCAAGCTCAAGACCAGACCGTGTCCCTCACTGTCCTATCTGCACATCTTTTAAATACCTCCAGGGATGGTGGCTCAACCACTTCCCTGGGCAGCCTCTTCCAGTGGTTGACACTCCTCTGGTGAAGAAGTCTTTCCTAATAGCCATTCTAAACCTTTTCTGAGGTTAGTTGAGGCCCTTTTCCCTTGTCCTACCGCTTGTTACCTGGGATAAGAGACTGACCCCCACCTCACTACAGTGTCCCTTCAGGTAGTTGCAGAGAGTGGTAAGGTCCCTCTCAGCCTTCTTTACTCCAGGCTTTACACTGTGCTTCAGCTGCTTCCCAGCTTCTGTGCCCTTCTCTGAACACAGTCCAGCACCTCAATGTTCTTCCCGTAGTGAAGGGTCCAAAACTGAACACAAATCTGAACACTACTTCATAAGTAACAGGTATTCTGTATCCTTCTTTACATCATACAAAACTACAGTCAACTCTGTTCAGCTAAATATATCTCTGTGCATTTTTAGATATGCTAATTCTTATTTTATATATTTCAGATCAGTTGTACACACATAATGATGATAAAAAGCTGTTAAAAGATGCTACTGGCATCTATCTAGGAAAGAAGTTAAACATAAATTTCATTCAAAGGAATGGTTCCTAGGATATAAATGTTGATAGAGACTGAGATTAGATCTCTATAACACCCAAAATATGCAGTAGCCCTTCAGAAAAATGAGCATCTAGAAATTATTCTTAATCATAGCATCTGTATTAACAGTAGAACAACTGTCCCATAGCTGTTATTTCCCCTTGCTTTAATTTTGACATGGAAACATTAGATAATCAAGTTTCTTAAGCAAGAAAAAATAATAAAGTGTGTCTATAAATGCAATTCTACATCTTGATTCAGCTATCAAAAATCTGATCATTAAAAAAATCATTGAGAGAATTTTTCCCTGGTTTTCTCAAGCTAGAAAAAAATTTACAAAATTAATAATATAAAAAAACATATTTGTTAACTGAAAATTTGGTTTGTTAAACAAATCCATAGCTTCTTCCACTTGCACAATATTCAACGTTTTTTTCAATTTTTTTTCAACTATCTCACAGCTTAGTTATTGTATATTTGAAAATATTTCCAACCCCAAAGGACTCACTTCTTTATTATTAGCACAATAATATATTGGCACACTGAAGAGCATTGAAGCATTCACCATTTCAAAACAAAGGAAAAAATTTCAGAAATCAGCAAAATTTCACCAAAACCAAAGGCTTTGCCTGAAGTATACTCCCAGGGATTTCTTTCAACGGTGTCAACCACTCAATATTCTAAAAACAATCCATCAGCCAAATAATGTTTTTTCTTTTAAAAAATCCCAAACACTTGAGTTTTCCACTCAGAGAATGTACTTCATCACAGAACAGGTAGTATTTACTGTCACTATTAGGTATCTTTATGGAGAAAGAAAAGAGATGCCTTATGTTGCTACAGTGAAGACTATTTATAATCTTACTAGAATTATTGCTTATTATTGCTTATTTCTAATCTTGGAAGACTGGAACATATCACACAGCACACCTTAATCTCATCCTTCACAAAAGCAGGTTTTTAAAGACTATTTAAAATACTCCCAAATCATTATAGTTTGGGATAAATTAGGTCAGTTCATATTTTACTACGGGGAGAAAATTTCCGTATTTCCCTTATAGTCCTTCATCTGCCTGGAGGTTGTGGGCAAAGAAGTCTCATCTTGGGCTCCTTCATAGGCTGCAGTCCCCTCAGGGAAGTCCCTGACCCAGCATGGGTCCTGGGCCCTAACTCTGTCATAAAGCACCTCATCCTAAGAGTTCATTTCCAGGATTGGTCCCCACAATGACTCTTCCAGTTTGTTTCTCTAAATGCTACTCTTCCCATTGCTCTTAAAACAACTCCTTTTTGTGTGTCCTCCTGTGTTCCCACCCACATCTCCTTTCTGTGTCCTCACACACATCCTCATCTCCCTCCTCTCATTTTACCTTTTGTGTTTTCACCTATGTCTCTTCCTGGATCTCCTGTGTGCAACAGCCTCTGCTTTCACCCAGAAAATGTCTAAGCAGAGGTGCCTCATGATCCTCACACAAGTTAAAGTTTTGGTGTCTGACAGGTTGCTTCCATCCATTGCTGAGTCACCTGGAGCCAGCTGTGACTGGCACCAAAACCACCCCTCTTACCTACTCAAACCTTGCCAGTTATGCCCAATACAGAAATCTTATTTTCACTCACCAAAATGACTGAGTCAGGTGTTCCACTTGTGAATTTTTCAGGAGGCAATTCTGCTCTGCTGGCTCCACTCTGATATCATCAGACCTGCCAACACATTCTTTGTCCGCAATATAGCTGACTCACTGAACCATAATAAATGATGAAGATCTGGCCTTTCAAAATTGAATTTATCATGAATACCAAAATGAATTTTAAGTATTCCTCCTTTTCTACTCAAATGACTGTGCCAGATTTTGAAAGAATATGAAATAATAAAAATTTACTCTTCCTTGTAACAGCTGAGGAGCCAGTCCACTAATTGAGTGTTTCATCTCCCTTGCTCCTAAGAGTGTTTATTTACAAACTGACACATTGTCAACATCTATATTTGGTAGACATAGTCTGAACTTGCTGTGTTTTAATTAGGAAAAAATAACAAGACATTCTGTGGCACTACATAGAAATTAATTTGAAAAATGCAACCATTGCTGAACAAAGACAAATAATATGAACTTTGTCTTTACCTTCTGCTTGTTACCAAAGGAAAAATTCTCCTTGTTCCTTGTAGAGAAAGTAAATATTGTTTAATCTACCACAACTCAACTATGAATAAACAGAGAAGTCAGTTTTGGTCAAGTCAATGAGTAGATACTTTCTTAAACTTCCAGAATAATTGCTGAAGGTTAAATATATATATAAGATATGAGAGTGTATGGTATATATCTTCATAACAAATTATATGGATTTCAAAAAAATTGGTATGCAATTCTTTCTTATATCCAGAATTCTTAATAAATGGTAACAAAAGGGTGAAAAAATATAGACTATCACCTATATTTTTTCATTTCTTTTGTCTATTACTTTATCTAAAATACATTATAAAGTTGACTCCACAGTAGTTGTCATTAGAAAGGCTATACATTGTTTATTATATAACATTATATATATTGTTGTTATCAACAATATTCAGTTCCACTTTATTGCCATGTAATATACACTAATGTGACATGTCTAAGCTAGTCAGTTCTGAGAAATTGCTCTTACAAATTTTGTCTCTCATATAAATTTAAGGTTGAAGCCTAATAATTTCCCAAAGTATTCTTAACAAGAACATATTTTCAGTGAGGCAGAAAATAGTACATAATACAAAGGGCTTGGAATACAGTAGAATTAAAGATTGTAATTTATTCTAGTAAGAATATAGAAAGATAAAAAGAAAAAGACCTTTGTTATTATAAGAATTAAAAAAGTTTTCTTTCAGGTAATATTTAATAGTTTGAAAATTAGTGGTGTGATAATTTTCAGTTAAGCTACACATACATAGTAAATAAAAAAATAATAAAATCCAAATGACACTAAAAACACTACACTGCTCCCATTGAAGTCGATTCATTTACTCAGTTTCCTTATATTGTATTTACTGTGCTTGTGTGGCTCACGCAATATGCAAACAAAGACAATACATTCATTTTTATATTTTTGTTTCCATTACATGAATAAGGCAAATGGAGAAGAAGTAAGCACTCCTCAGAGGAAAGTGGGTCACTCCTCTGTCTTTAATTGATATTTTTGGTTGATAATTCTAAATTTTTGATTTTATGAACTTTTGGAGAGAGACAAATATAAGGTATATCCTGTTAGGGTGTTCTGGGCATGCTGATACAAGTTAAGGCAAAGCCCACAAAGAAATAAACGTTGCTTTAAGTGGGAAAAGGTAGTGCTGTGTGATGTAGACTCTAAACAGAAGAAACTCTCCAAGAATCTCTTTTTTCCTCTTTCTCACAGTCAACTTGGGCCTCTTGCTGTTCTCTCTCACTTTTCTCAACAAAATTTTGGTTGACAACAAAGCCACATTGCCCTGCAAAAACCCTTCTCATCCTTTTTTCAACAGTGAAACATATAATCCTGCAGTCCTCTCTAACAGTATCTTCCTACCTAACCCAAACTTACCGGCTGCATCACTTCTCTGTGCTTTTGCTGGATCTTTCCTGTGTCTAACAGGATCAATGCAAATTCTTTTTAGATGGAGTCTTCCACTTCTGAGCTGGTGTAAACTTGCTACTGCCTGAGGTGCCCTAAGAACACCAATAGCCAGCTCAGATCTTCCTCTGTAAAATTTATTTGTAGTATCTTATAAACTCTCATGGCTGCTGTGACAATTAATTAATTAGTCTTGGCAAAGTGCTTTGAGGTCTTCAGATAAAAACTATGTGTAGCCTCATTCCAAGGGCTGCTTTTGATTACTCTTGTTTTGTAACTGTGTTCCTCTCTGATTGTCACACATACCTCTTGTATTACCCCCACCCGTGCTTTCTCTGGGTCTCATAATGAAAACCAGTCTCATGTGCCCAGTCCATCCAGCACCATGTCTGAGTGAGGGGGAAGTTGGCGTAGGGTGATGACAACATCTTGTGGCACTGTTAGAAGAAACAGTGCCTCCTACCAGGCAGAAGTAGTTTTAGAGGGAGAGTTTTAACAACTTAAGGTGCTACGCAGGTTTTCTTGTATTGCAGAAATGTGAGCTGAGACACTTTCACCCTTTCTTTTTTCTTTTTTTTCTTAAGAAAATACCAACTGTTGACACTCAGGAACCTATTTGGAATTTGTTCTACCTAAAAAACAAAACCACACTGCTGTGATTGTGCCACATATATAATTTTCTTTATATGCAGTGCACAGTGTTTCTTTAGCTAAAATATGGAATGAGAATGGGACAATTTTGCACTGTACGTCATTACAGAAAAGACAAAAAAAATGGTGGGGGAGGGAGCTTGATCTCATTTCAGTGCAGAAAATGAATGAAAAACAGAATAGGTATAGCACAGAAAATTATCTTGTTAAATCAAACTTTTGTGTTCAGAAACTATGATTCTGCTTTGTCTCAACCCAGCTGTTGAGCCAGAGATTGTGATGGCTGAGGGGCCAAGGAGCCCCGAAATAGCAGGGGCCTGCTGATGGACTGATTCCAAGGTTTAAAAACACTCCCTCACCTCATGGTGAGAAAGGAAAAGCCTCTCCTGTCAGACTTCGTGGTGCCATGCAGACTTTGTCTGAATGGCTTGTTACCCTACTCGTCCCCAGACCTTCCCCACTGGCCCCATTCCCTAGTCCCTCCTTTGTGTCGCCCCCGTGCCCTCAGACCATTGGTTCTGATGCTCTCCCTGCTCCAGTACAAAAACCCTGGACCCTGTAGGGTCCGCTCTCTTTCGTCTCTGGTTCCATTTGCGGCAGGATGCAATGAACCATCATGTGTGGAATACCATACGGGAGAGCCCTCCTGACTCTTTGCCTCTGGTTATCCAGCTTGAGTGCGTGTGTGAGAATCTGCACCCAGCAGCTGCGCAGGTGGAAGGAGTCAGCTTGCTGGAGGGCTGTACTGCACCCACCGGAACGATCCCATGGCCAGGGATGTTTCAGGAAAACGCAGCTACCCTTCACGAACCGCATGCAGTGCATTACCCAGCAACAAGAAAGAGCTTAGATTTTCATTTAAGGAGTGGTTAGTGCTCCATAGTCACTGTTTGGTTCTGGGTGGAACTGCACACCTGGTCTCATAGTCTCTGACAATATTGCACAAAAAACCAACCCAACCAACATATGTCAAATATCCTCCATTCCTTCATGCTGAGAGATATTTTATTTAAGTTCTTGGCAACAGGAAAGGGCTGATGTCTGCCTTTGCCACAGCCATACTTCTTTCAAACTGACTGTTAGCCTCCAGATCCTCCAGATGTTGCCATCCATAAGCTCTAAACTTGTACAGAAAAGTTATTTAAGACGCATAAGCTTCTTCCAATATACTGTTTTGCTCTCCCTCATGTATCAGTATCTTTGCTTTTCATTACAGTTGTCAGATCCTATTAACTTGCTAAACTCAATTGTTAGGATAATTAGGCTAATGTGCATTTATTGATCTCATTTTAGTTAGAAGAAAATAACTTTTCATAATCTTGTGCTTTGATAGATTGTCTGGGATATTTATGGGTTTGTTCTATCTGTAAAACTGCAACAAACTCACAGTCTTTCTGTATAAGAAATAATAAAAATAGTAGGATTTGCAAGCGTGGTTAAAAGCGTGAGAATGCCTGTCATGGAGAGGTACAGGAGTAGGAAGGCATTCATTGAGCTCACTGTGATTTATAATCAATATTAACTACATAATATACTGCAAAGCACAATACTCAGAGAAAAGGCATGGTTGTACTGTTCTTTTATCCTATGAAGGTCATAATAAGATGAGTGAAATGAGAAGAAAAATTGATGGAAGATAGTTTAAACTACAATGGGAAAAAAGTCCCATCTGTTTTGATGAAGAATTCCCTCCAGAAATCTTGCTAAAGGACTGACCTCTATCGTAAATTTGCTTGAGAACTAGAACAGAAAGTTTAAATGAGATCTTTAGTGATTTCTGGCCTCACTGAAAGCGGGAAAATGACAATTATTCAATTTAAGAGTCTCTCTGTCTCAGAAAGGTAAGAAAAAGGGTCTGACTTGATGGCTCGACAGACTAATGCTACAGCCTGTAGTCTCTCTTGCTTCTGAGAACTGGTGTTCTAAACACTGCTAATCATGTCAACACATTTGTTTGTTGTGTCAAGTACTAGAAGGCTTTGTGAATTGATCTTGATTTCAGTTGAAGGGAAAAAGAGGAAAAAAGTTGATAAAATTCCCCAAGGAATTTCCAGGTAGATGTATGTAAGTAATTTCACCAAGTAAAAATTCCCATAGAAGCTTTAAAGTGCCTTAATGTTTCTCCTAGTTTTGCTCACCTCTCTTAATGATCCCCTGTGGATTTCCTTTCAGATAAATTTCAAAATACTCTAGGCCAAGGAAGGGCCAGTACTATGAGCTACGATCTTATATTACTCAGTAGAGCAAGGAAGCTAACAATACTATGAATACTTTTTTTGTTATCTTCTTTATTAATTCACATAAAGGGTTCCTTGCTGCACAGAGTGAGTTGCCTCTCTTAAGTTACTGCCACTGTAATGAGCATTCCTCTCTCATTCACAATGAAGCTTTCAGAGAAAATTAGGGAAACATAGCATCTACACGGTCAAGCATAAGTTGTATTACTACAAATGGTGAAATGGTACTTGTATGAATGTTAAATTAAAAATAATATCTATTTGTTTCTAATTTCCAGGTGATGATTTCATCCCAGTATAGAGGTAAGTTTCATGAAGCCCAGGTTCACAGAGGTAAGGTTGCTGGAACAAGCAGTCCCTGCTTTTCCTAATCAATAGGCATCCTCATGTTGTTTTTTCTGTTTCAGAATAGGTTACTTGTTCATATCAAAGCTTGTTCCTGCTTTCCCCTTCTAACCTTCAAATCTTAAAATACCATTAATAGCTGCCTTTTTCTACCATTCTTCCAAAACAAGACTCTAACTTCCATTATTTTCTGAAATTAAGGCAGATCAAAGTCACAAAATGAAACATGAATTATCACAGATTAGTAAATTTGGTTTCTAAAGACCACTCCCAAATACTTTCAAAAAATGCCAGAAATGCTCTGAATTACTGCCTGCTCCTTTGATAACATTTCTTTTAAAGGTAGTCTCTGGATGCAGGTTCCCATGGCTCACCGTTTTGTGCTGGAAAGGTCACATTTTTACTGAATGATGATTAGCACAACATAACTGTCAACAATAACTAAGAATTGTAAACAACCCTACCCAATCTTAGCATTGAAGTCAGATACTTTCCAGGTACTTTAGAAGCAGATTCCCATAAGCTCTAGTTCAGAAAAGGCAACAGAGTATGGTATGCTCATTCCCAGGACAAGGAAAGGGACAAACCTGTAGTTGCTATGACAGTGAAACCCAATTTAGCAGGCACTCATCTCAGGTTCAAGCCTGTCTTCTGGTTACATCTGCAGGTTCAACCCTCCCCTAACATTACATAGTCCTTGTTCCATTGCAGTCTTTCTCTTGCTTGCTGCTTTCCC
This sequence comes from Corvus cornix cornix, assembly GCF_000738735.6. Classification (NCBI taxonomy): domain Eukaryota; kingdom Metazoa; phylum Chordata; class Aves; order Passeriformes; family Corvidae; genus Corvus; species Corvus cornix. The sequence continues at coordinate 90,443,154 of NC_046333.1, read as the reverse complement.
AGTTCAACTTACATTGTCCACCTGCACCTAGTATGGACATGGGAGATGCTCAGAAAAGGATGAAAGGGCGAATGTGTCAAATTAGCTTTGACAGGTGTGAAATAATTCCCATTCAGCATTAATTTATTTAACTGTTTTTGCAAATTGAAAACTGTCATATTTGTAAAACAAATATTTTTTTTTCCATTGTTATGCTCTCATATTTGAATATTAAAATACCAATCCATTTCTTTGGGGATTTTTCTCTTCATATTTGTTTTTTTAACAAAGCTTTTCATAGTTTCAACTGAAACCATAAAATGAATGAACAATGAGAACAACAAAAATTTCCACAAAAATTAACAAAATAAACTGAAACTCTGGAAAATTACCCCTTCACAGTTTTGTAGCAATGCATCCTCATATAAATTGAATGTGGCCCTACAGCATCCAAACTGGGAATTATGGGAGCCATCAAACATCAGAAGCATGCCAATTATTCAAGCATCCTATTTTCTGCTTGGATTACATGTTCAAGAAGAAAAATAATCACTCAAATTAAATACAATGGGCACAGATACACAACATGTTTTCTTCTCTTTAGGACAAAAGTATTGACAACATTTCAAGCATTTTTTCTCCTAGGTCAGTTCAAGTAAAATCAAAACCAGAATATTTACCATGTGTTTTATCACTCTCCACTGCATTTTCTATATTAATATTTACACATCTTAAATACCTAGAAAGTTTGTTTTGAAAGTTTGCTTAAAACCATCCTTGCAACATACTATCAAAGAGAATAGATTTGAGCTTAAACACTGCTTTAATTTCCATCTGTTCTATGATACTGCAAATATTTCAGAATGCATTTGGCATAGAACAATGCAAACATTATTCTGCAACACCCGTTATGTAACATAAATATTCTAGCAAGCCAACAGCAAGTGCGTCCCAGCATTTGTCTATATTCCTGCACATTACATAGCCCAATTCTCAAAAAAAGGTTTTAAAAAAAAAAAAAATAGGATATATATTCAACATCTGGTAGAAATGAACTGTATAATTTTACTGTTTTAAAGAGTCTCATTTTGCCAAAATAAACATCCTCTTTATGCATCCATGACTTTTTAAAATCTCAAATTTTTCACGTACAAAAGTAGCAATATATACTGTAGGGTTTCCACTAGAATGTACAAGGCAAGATGAGCAGGTGGAAATGAGGACATTCCTAAAATGTGTTTCTCTATGTCAAATCCATACACAACATAGTACACTTAAAATACGCTATTGATGCCTTTTTTTTTCATTTAGAACTTATACAAATCTACAAGGATCCTTTATTTTACTACTTTTCTAAGCAGCTTTTTCAAAGGACAAATTGCTTGCATTCTCACAGTTCACATAAGACAGTACTCCCTTTAACTAAATTCTAAAAAATGTGTCCTACTTGCCTCTTAGAATTTCATAGTGTTTACTTCTTTGTGTTACTTGTTATACCTCCTGACTGAAATCTGAAGATTAAGTTCCCTCAGGAAAAAGGAATCCCAAAGTTTTGATAAGAAAGATACAGTCAGAGCAAAGCTCCTGCTGCAGAGAAGTTAACCTCTTGGCAGGGCTTAATATAATTCTCCTTTGACTTCAGGTTGATAGCAAGACGTTGTTTTATGCCCTATGATATTGTGTGCTCACAGAGGTCATGTGTCACACAGATACACTTGCTTGTATTGAGTGGCCTTTTAATTGTCTGTCAGTTCTGTCTGGGGTCCTGCCTGTGTACACTCCAAATGCAAATATGAAAAGCATGAAAAGTGGAGCAGATCCCATCCTTTCATCTCTGTATCATTTTTCAGAAGAACTGAAGCTAGCCTGTCACTACATTACGGCCCATGCATTAGACACTGGTGTTTCACAGTACCACAAATCATAGTGGGAATAGGGGCCAATCTGTCAAGCAAGGCTTCCAGGCAAATTCTTGTTCAGCACAATGGGAAATGGTACAAAATTCTTTTCTTCAACCTCTCACTAAGAAAGGTTGCAGGACCTCTACCAATGCTGACAGTTTGCCTGAATATGATGCCCTGATGATTCATACCATGGTGCCTCTGTCACCTTGTCTCAGGGACAAGCTATAAGATTTTTTTGTTTGTTTCCTTGAGTAAAGAGCTTTGCTTTTGTCATTTTGCAACACTGAACTCACAAGTGTAAATTGCTTTTGCATCACTTCCCTCTTTAAAAAAATATCCAGTTGTCTCCCAGCTCATTGTGCTTTCGAATTGTCTCAATAGGATACGGAAAGAGATGGCTTTTACATAGCTAAATCAATACATTAATAATGCAAAACCAAAAATTATAGCTCACTAAGAATCACTACTTACTAAATATTAGAAATTACTGTTCTGAAATCAACATGAGGTCTTCCATGCACCCTGTATAGTAGCACTTGCTATTTTCAGTGGTCCTGATGGACATGCAATGAATTAATTCTGAAGATGAACTTTTCTGCTTTTCTGTGTATTTGCTAACATGAGTCTGTGCTTCTAGGCATGGAACTAGCTCTTGTGAATTAAACACGCTAGTCTGAGGTGGCCTTGTGTCTCAGAGAAATCCCCCAGGGATCCTGGAAGTTGGTTGCTAGTTGCAGAGATTGCCATCGATTATGAGTCCGTTCATGGTGTTCCTAGGTCCGGTGCCTACCCTGACTCATTTCTTACTCATGGTTCCACCTATACACCTTCCAGAAACACTCTGTTAGCATGGGTGCCTGGGAAATTCTCTGGGGCCAACAGATCACCGTAGTCAGTGCCACCACTGTCTGGCTAGGGAGACACTGGTCAGTAAATATTCTCACTGGAGTCTGACCTGGGTGTTTCAGAAGTCAGTCCTATATGGGCAGCGAGTGATTGCGCCTGTATGACAAAATGTCACTTCACCTCTTACAGGCAATTTTAAGTATTAATGAGTCAGAAATTAGCAGTGAAATAAGCCTTTCATTTGAAAGCTTTGAGTTTCAGTATGTTTTCTGGTGACATATGTTGAAATTAAAAGAAAATAAAACTCAGGAAGTTGTCACTTGCGACCTTTGTCTGCTCTTTCAAAAAGTGATAAAGTAAGTGTGTATATTTGGATTTGCCCTAATAATACACAGACCTCTGCAATGTGAACAACTGAATGATTTTTGTGGGTATAAATTACTAACATGTGTGTTCACATGCTCCACTATCTCTAATGAGCAGTATTGTGTGATAAATATAAACACTTTTATAGCTACTGGTGTGTAAATTTACATACGTATGCAGGCAGTATTAGGCTGCACTATAATGAACAGTTGATTTGACAAATTGTTTGGAACAGGCATTCGAAAACCATTGTCTAATGAATTTCTGTGGGTTGAGCCACATGTCTCCTTTTTACTCAACTTGTTTCTAATAACTTATGTCTTTGGACTATGAATTCTGCACTTGGTTCATATCTCACTGTTGAACTAAAATGGAAACAGCAGGCCCAAGTTCTGCAGCCTTTTTTCTGCCAAATACCACAGTTATTTTAAAGGCGTTTGCCAAACCACTTATGAAAATTTCCATACAGGAAAAAAGGGATCCAGTAAAGTTGTAAATCACCAGGCAAATATTCTTCATTTGACAGCTTTGGTCTTCTTGTGGTCTGTAAGAGAGCAATGAGTGGTTGAAAGAAAGCATGATGATTTGACTTTTCATTGTTCGAATCAGTTCACTGGCAGTCAGAAATTTTCAGGAAGCCAACACTGATACACGTACAAATTCTTTTCAAATGTGGGGAAAACTGTCAGTTCAAGAACTTTACCATGGCATTGCCATGGGTCTAACAAACTCCAGATCAGTTACAATCATCATAAATAGTCATTTCATGGCAATAAGTTCTGTCTCTCACTTTGCCTACTAACTGCTAAATTAATTCAGTCCACTAGAGATAACATTAAAGGATGTAGGTGGTTTAGCAGGATGATGAAAAGCAATTACATCATCAGACTAAGCCAGTGGCAGCTTTTAATTTCCACAGACAACTATGTCTACTTTTTGAGTCCACTAGTGAACTCAGTCTTGAATGACATATTTGGAGCACATCAGAGATCTTCCTGAGCACTGCACTATTCCTAAAAAATAAACTTTCAGTATTCACTTACATATTTTGTTTCAGATGATTGCATTCTGATACAGACTGAAGACGACCATAATTTTCTTTCGAAAAGACAACCTTGCTATCAAACATCCAGCTAGCAAATTCCTCATTGGAAAGTTCCTTTATCAAGATTGTATGCAAGAGACAGAGCTGTTTTGAAAGTCAATGGTTTAAAAAAAGCCCTACTTGCTGTGTGTTTTTTAGATGCAAGCTTCAAACTGTCAGAGTTTTGATATTGTTGATAAAGCTGGCCAGGGATTGATGCCTAAAGGGGGGTCTGAGTTGAAATTATAAGGCAAAGCTTGAATTTAATTCTCTTGGTAAGACAAGCAAAGACAGGAGATAGTACAACCCTGTTGCTGTCTTACTAATGGCTAATCTATGATTACCGGTTACTAAAGACCTTCATTTTCTAATTTGAAAGATGTATTTATGCTCCAATTTTCAGGAAAAATATATTTATCCCTTTGTTAGGCTTTTTCATTTAGAAAATTAACTATCAAATCATAAGATCTAAATATCCTACAATACCTTACTGAACTATGAGTTGATATTGCTTCAAAGCTGACTGTTAACCCACTTTCAGTAATTATAAAAATGAACATTGATATTTGTGAAAAAATCTTTATGTCTCTGTAAAGAGGGTTCATTAAATTCCCACTTTAATCTCATCACCACAGAAGCTGTGAAAAAATTTTAATCTTCTAACTTGCTACAGGAGCAAGACACCCCAAAAAGGTCAGCATAACTAAACTATGTCTTGAGTATTCAACAGAAAAAAACCTGTAGAAAAATACTTTCTTACTAGAAAATGCAGAGGCTTAGCTTTGGCATGTCAGCACACACACAATGTGAGGCAAGAAGGCAGTCTTTAATTTCAAATTCAGGCAAGTTCAAACTATATACTGTGTATTGGCACAAATTGACATTCCAAATTGCTCCTCGCCATAAATGCACCTCAGAAGCGGAACCCATTGAAATGTTTTGCATTAAATTTTGTAGTTCACAGGGTTCACTTCACTGAATTGTAAAAATATTGTAGTATCTCTTCTGGGGGCAAGATTTGAGCTCAAATACTATGACCTCACCACACAACTTGGTGGGGGTTTCCTTGTCTCAGCTTGTTTTTATTCCACACCACAAATGAGTGTGAGTATGAGTACTGAGTGAAGGTTGTTATTGAACCCATACTTTCTAAACACTGTCTTTCCCAACCCTTTCAACCTCCTATTAAAGTATAAAATTCCAGGGCAGCTTATACTTTACCAGTTTCACCCACAGAGTGAGGTAGGCAGAGCACTGAGATAATCCCTCGCCTTTCTTCATCTGTCTTTGAGATGAGGTGTGATCAATGTTCCAGAAGAGTCCAGTTTGGCATGAACACGTGAGGTAAGAGCAGCCATACAGTATCCTGATATGTTTTGAGAGATCAAAAGCCGTTGCTGGCACTCTTTCACATATCCAATAGGAAATCCTTCCACCAAGTAGGATCCATCCACAACATCCCTTCTGTTAGTGTGACCTCAGCCAAAGCAAAGTTTTCATGACTGGCGTAACACTCAGGGACTTTACTCTTGCTGATCAGGCTTCTGTTGCTTTTGGTACTGTATAAACATACATATAAATTTCTACACATAAATAGTTTATATATGAAATAGAAAAATCTGTAGAACAGAGGGCCTATGTAGGACAGAGTTAATGTAAAATATTCTAGTTTTTAGAGCTAGGAAAAGCTTATGTTTTGAGGCAATAACTCCATACCCTCAAAAGCAGGGATAAGCCAAAGTTGTAGATGCAAGCAGGTAATGATAACAATGTGATATTAAGACAACAACATAGCTTTTTTTCCATCTTATTCAACACTGTCAACTCAGTCTTACTGTTCAGTCAGTTCATCCTATGGAACAAGTTATGTGAATTGATGGAATTCCTGTGAGAGTAAGCTTTTGAGGAGTGAAATTCAAGCCATTAAAGGGAGCAGCAAAAATGAATACAACCCAGTATGGACTCATCAGTAACTTTTCAGTGGTTGACTTAATTAATGACACACATAAATTAAAGATGATAACCTAAATCACTGGGGAGGAACTTTTCCTTCATATGTGTAAATAATAATTTTATACACTTGATTTGTTTTAGTTCCTACTAATTTTATGTCATTTTCAAGAGCAATATATTTTATTGAAATCTTATCATTGAATTTCTAATAGAAATACAAAGTCAAATATTTAAAAATCAAACCAAACCAAACCAAATAAAATAAAGTAAAATAAAATAAAATAAAATAAAATAAAGTAAAATTCTGCTACCCATTAGTGTAGGATTTGATGTCAGTTTCACTGAACCAGAACTAGCACACTCAGCCAAAAATAGCCGGGTGAAAATGATTTTCAGTGTGCAAGAAGAAAAGGCTTGGTTTGTGGTTCAGGCTTGCTAATTTGGTTGGGACTTCTGTTTATCTGTGTTTTGTCTACAAGGACTTAGAAAGATATAGGAACAGGAAACAGAAAGTATGTCATTTAGTAATTTCTTATCCCTTCTTTCTTTTCTGCACAGGAACAAAATCTGTCACTGAGGTGGGACTGAATGCTAATCATGACTGTGTTGTAATTATCTGTTATTAGAGAAGAATTTCTAAATTTTAAGATAGCCTTAAAGCACAGAATAAGATTGTGGCATAATGAGATATACTATGAGTTTAAAATAGTTCTACAAAACTACATGGAATTGACCAAATAATGTTGGATTACGGCATAATGAAAATACAAGGAAGAAATATTTAATCAGAAAGAAAATCCTTAATTGTTATGCTATTTCTATAGCACATAACTCTAGCTACCTCAGCTGCCTCTCAGCTGCACCTCCGTATTCATGATAAGAAATTCTTTTCTCCTGTAGAATATAAAATAGCATATTCATGTAATTAATTTCATAAATAAACCCATTTGTTAATTTCTACTATACTCATGTGCGGCAGCTGTCTTCAAAAGGGTGCACAAACTCTTCCTTAACCTTAATTTATTTGAAAGCCCATAGGAAACTGAAAATGTGGTTTGTGATTGATTTTTAATTGATTTCTTTTTTATTCCTATTGACTGATGGGAAATAATTAAACAAATTTTGTGTTGACTGGGCAGACATATGCTGGGAATGGAATAGAAGTGAAATATTTCATCAAAATATGAAAGAAATTTTGTTATGACCCTTGTTACACTCTAATAGCTACATTTTTTCTCATCTATTGGATGCTTTTGTAATGTATTTTCTGTTACTTATACTGTCATTATGAGTAAACATTTGCTCATTTTAACTATGGCACCCTAAAATATCGTATCTTAAGTTCATAACCTATGGCATTTAATAAAAAGAACACAAACAAATGTGCCATTAAAATACATCTAGAAATAATTTTTGTTACTGGCTATACTTTTATAGGTCTTCCTTGTTCTTACCATGCAGCTTCATCTCTTGCCTTCTTGTGTCAGTACAGGAAGGGCAACCATCATCCTTCTTCAGATTTCAGTTCATATTTTGAGAACTTTTGGCTGCCAGTTCGACAATGTTCAGAAGAATACATCTTCCCTCACTTTGAAATTTTGTAAGACTGGTCCCGTGTTCGCAAGGAAGAGAATAATTCATATGGGAGTGGGAGCTTTAAGAGCAAACACAATGTACTGTCACAATAAAGAGATGATGGAAATTGCTGCAGCGGAGATACCGATAATTAAGCCTTTGCTACTACAATTATTAAGCTTGTTATGGAAAGTGCAAGTGGATTGCCTTAAGCATGGATGGATGGACAATGGAATCTAGAATGTCTTTTGTTGCAGCAAAAGTGAAAATCTTTGCTACAATTCAAAGGCATCAGAACAACAGAGCTTCAGTAAATTTACTTGTTCACTACTGCTTATAATTCTTCTAGCACATTACTACTAGGATGAAATAAGTACACTTTTAGTAACGAATTAGTCTAATCTTTATCATGTCTGACACCTTCACTAAACACTCAGTGGCAATACTGGGGACTTTCAGATCAGAACTGAGCTATATGTGGAAGAAATAATTTTCTCACTGAACATTTTTATTTGCCATTTCAGTAATATCACCATCTAGGCCAATTAACAAGTTACATTCATAAAACATTTCCTATTTTTACAAACTTATCACCAGCATCTTGTAAATCAGTGGTAAAATTTAGCAAGATGTCAATATTAGAAACCATACAGAAATATAAAATTATTCAAGTTCATATTAAAAAAAAGAAACAAATCCATAAACTTGTAAAGTGCAAATTGTGGAAAAGGGTAATAAATATGAATAAATGGGACTTTATTACAAAGAGCAGGAGCTGAGAACTGAAATACAGAGAGGTATGATGTTAAATGAGAAAGTCTAGTTGAACAAAGAGACCTTTTCCTGCCCTTGTCTCTAACATATTTTTGTCCTCAAGCCATGTTAAACCCTACTACCATTGCTAGTTTGAAAGATGTGCTTTATTAAAGCTTATGGAAAGCTTACCTTCCAAAAGTAGCTTTAGTGGAAGAATTATCTAGAAACTGTTCTGAAGTCCCTAAGTGACAAACAGTTTGGTATGCTCAGGAAGCAGTCTGTGAAAGGGCCATTGCATTTTGCCTCTAATCGTCTTATTATAAACACTCTTGTTACACTATTCAAATGTTGCTAACCATTGTGTTTGTTATCCCATTTTGATAAGGGCATTATTGCTGTACATATAATCATGCTTTTGTTTGCCTTAGGATTTTGAGGTTCCTATTTAAGTAAAAGTATTTATGAAGGTTACAATTTAAAGCACTGTACTACTGTTTCTTCAAACAACAGTAATCAGTATATAGATTTAGTCCTAACAAAGGAAGACAACATTTTTCCTGTGCAAATATTCAGCCATGTTTTAACCTTGGCAATCAATACAGCATAGTAACAAAGCTGGTGTACAAAACTTGAGATTTAAGACAACAAATATTTACTGCAGTTGCTTCAAATCTTTCAGTACACAACTGACAATTGCATCTTTACTTTTATGCTTTACTAGTACCATTTGAAACTTCATGCTTAGTTACTCTGAAAAAAACCCTGGTTTGTGTAACTTTATAGCAGACCATGCAAGCTGTACAGTCTGTACAGCTGAAAACTGCTGGTGTCATTATGATTCTTTGTATTTCTTTGCATTCTGTAATTCTAATGACATTTCACACTCTCCTTTTAATAACTTTGGGCCTCACTCTAGCATAGGTCTTGAGTTAAGTATGTGCTTAGCTTTAGCTGTGCATGTAGTACTTCAGAGGAACAACCTGCAGGGTGGAAGTTAAACACATGCTCAAAAGGCTTTGCTGGATCAGGGCCATATCTGCTAGTCATGCAGTCCCAAGGCTACTAAGTGTCATCGAAGCTTGAGGAATTTTCCTTCTATTTGCGTCAACCCCTGCGTGCTTATTTTGTAATTATTATTGAACAAATACTGTAGGCACAAAAGGGGGGATGTCGTTTTCTCTGTAGTGTTCATTCCTTGTGTTCATACACGAGGGTAGATTCTCCTGGGATTAAACTGATTTCAACATATGCATATAGACACAGGTTATGGGAAAAGTGGTAGCAATGTGTTAACACTTTACTGCTTTATTTTTAGAATCAGTTTGATCTTTATATAATTTTTGTTTTATACATGAAACCTCTGTACTTTCGTATGCTTTCCTGCTGTTCTCAGACACAAGCATCACTGAAGGATGTCTGCCTTTTGCTGTCAGCATTCATAAGCAGTTTCCTGCAATCATTCAATTGTGCAAATACTTAAACAATGACTAAAACATTCCAAATAGCTGTTGATTCCTGAATCAATTTAAAGCAGTTAAATAACTATCCCTAACAATTTTCAGTAGTGCTTGAGTGCTTTCTGTGCTACAACAGAAGTGTAGCTGTAAAAGGAAAAAACTTTCTTGAAGAGGTAATTATAAACCAGACTCTTCATAAGAAAATGTCACCTTTATATTTTTTCAAGAAATTCACTTAAGATGAAAGTCACCTTCCCAAAAATATGATCTGCTCTGGCTTGCTCTGTCAGCAAGCAAAAGCTCTTTACTGGTCCCACCAGCACAAGAATATACTAAAATGTCATCCTTAGATTTCATATACAGATAAATTTTGATGAGTTTTTGGGACTTTTGGGACAAGGTGGGATTTGTGTGCTAAATGAGAAGTTTCTTTTCTTCTCTCTCCATTTGTAGCACATAGAGATGTGTACCACACTCATATTCAAATACAGATAGTCAGTCTAAAGGAGTTCATCCAGAAAGGTGCTGAGTTCTTGTGGTCCTTGCTTAACTTGGCTGAATGAGAATTACAGATTCTCCCTGGATCAAGCCCAGAGTGTAAGGAGGATTAGCAGTGACTTTTTCCAGAAGTAAGATGAAACTGATTCTTCTCTACTTAAATGTTTGAAAGATTTACAGTAATGACATATGCCAGGCCTAAAAATCTATTCAAGTACCAGTAAATTCAGGTCCTTTTGGTGTGCTTTAAAAGTATCATGATATCAATTTCTTTTGGCAAGAAATACCTAACGGTAATCTTTTCCTGCATTCCATGAGAGTTATTAGTCAAAGTAATAGTTTATTTTTTTACCAGAAAAATAAACCATAACACACTCAGGACTGCAGTTCACTAAACCATAATTCTACTTTGTTTGACTTACAAAGTGCTCTATATTTTGAAAAATTGTTCTGTAATGGATGAAGGATTTGTGAAAAGTTCTACCCTACATTAATCTACTAGCTCTATTGGAATTGCCACTGAATGAGACCACCAAGAATTATCTTCCAAGACTGTGCTACTGATGAGATAGCATCATGTATAAAAGAACTCATGCTGAAAACAATTTCAACTGCCCCGGTTAATCTTTGGTTAAAATGTGAAAGCAGCACTGAGTTAAAAAGTCTTCTATAGAAATTGTAGATCCTCCAGAGAAGGAAAAGCTGAAAGAAAGGGCTGTAACAAGTTAATAAAAAGAAAAGAAATATTAATAAAATTATGTTTACAAAAGAAGATGCAAAGTGTGTATACCGTGTAATATAAAGTATATGGCATTCAAAACCTTCCATGTTCTTCCTTAATAATTATAGAATACACATGTATTTAATTCAGTTCTTATAGTAATTAAGTAATAAAAACTCTAAGGAAAACACTGATATATATATGTATGGCATGTAGGTATATAACACACACCACAAAGACTATATTCCATCACCATATATATTTCTGAGAACTTTTGTAGAATGTACTTTTTTAATTTCTCAAGAAAAGAATGTTACATTTTAGTTCTCGTAGATATTACATCACTGTATTAATATTTTTTATTTTCAAAACCTAAAGAAATAATATATACCTATACATATATACAGAAACAAGCACTTTGGGTCTACCTCTTTAAATGACTCGTAATAAATTCATCCATAAGAAAATTCTTTGTCTCTTAGAACAGATAAGATGTGGTTAGAAATGCAACAGCAGTGGTTTTTTATTTTTTTTCTCTGAAACACAATTTTATTTCCTGGGGATGATGCTGTAAATTTTAAAAGCATCCCTGGTAAAAGACACTAACAGCAGAATAGTCTTCAGCACATCAGTCATGAGACAGCAAGACACAAACTATAATGAAAATAACAGGATATATGCAGCTTATCCTCATCTATTTCATAAGTAATATTTACAATGACCCTCCCCACAGAACTGTAGTACTATTTTGTGAGTGCTGAGACATTTTGTGGGTTTTGATTTTTTGGGTTTTTTTAATCTGGAATACTTTTCTACCCACTATAGTTTTTGTTTACCTTCACAATAGCTGTTTCTCAATAATTTTGCATATGTATAAACAGTTACCAAATGACAATGTTCTTGATGCAAAAGTGGTTCCAGAATTCCAGTGAATAAACATTTTCTACAAAATTATTAAATCACCCAAACTATTTACTTTTATCATGCTTTGAAAACGTTAAATGGTCTGTGTCCTGTTGAGAAACAAGGAAATTTTCCTTTCATTTTGGTAGAGAAATTCCATGTTCCTCTGTATTGATCAGTGAACTATGGAAAGTTTTTGGCATTGTAGTTCACAGAAATTCTCTTACTGATCTAGAATTGAGTTTTTCACGTCCTTACTCTCTCTTAGACAGATATCTTTGTATGATTTGCAGTAGAGCAGATGATAAAAAAGAGATATGCCTCTAGAAGGGGACTTTGAAATAGCATCTATTTCAAAGTACTATGAAGGTAAAATGTTCGAATATGTTTCAAAAGGGATATATTTGTGAGCAGGAAGCAGGTGCTCTGATCACATATGCGTGAAAATTCATTGCATAGCTCTGCTGTTTTTTCAACAAATGTCATTTCAACATTCCTGGTGTGCAAAACGTAGTGAAACACTACCTCTTCTTTTTACCCCACCAAAGACAAACAAAAACTGAACCCACTTATGTTAAAATAATGTTATTTGAATTGTGAATTGAAGCACTTGAGAGCTAGGAAATGCCAGAAGGCAAGTTACCCATGTAATGTTATGTATAGCCTTCTACAAAGCATGTTCATAATATAAGGTACAGTTTCAGAAGCACCTAGATGTCTTATGAAGCAGAATTTTAATGTCACTCTGAAGACTGTTGGATTTCTGCGTTGATAAATGCCTCATCAATGATCCTTACTCATACTGCATTTTTTCAATAAGCCTATACCCTTATGCAGGGCCCAAAATTCACATCGGGTCATATGAAGCCAGTTCTGATCCACACCAGATCTTCCTTTGTACTATATGAATCCTTTGCAAAAAAATACACTCATTCTCCTGGTTATCATAGTACTCCAAATGTAAAATAAAAATCACTTTTTCACTGGCTGAAAATATCACACCCTGTGGAACATACTTAGTGTACTGCAGGTTCAATTTCATCCAGCGAAGTTTCAAAATTTTAACATTTCCAGGTTTTATGTGATTGTTTTGTTTCTCCTCTCTTTGCTTTCTACTTTAATCTGTTTCTTTGAACAAAAAACAACATTAATTGAGGCCAATAAAGCAGCAGAGTGTGGGTGCAGTTTTGTGGGTTTGGGGTTTTTTTAATAACAGTGAGGCTAGCCCAATGCCAGCAATTTTTATGATGTTAGCTCTGTTGCAAAAAGATTTCACTCCTCTAACTATATTGGGCTTTTTCTTCTCTACACCTCTATTCTTGAAGAAGATTGACTGCCTGCTGTTTAGCAGAGGATTAAAAATTCACTGCCACTGCTAGAACTAGAACTGCAGTGAACACAAGCATTTAGATTTGCCTAGACCAGAATTATGTATTCTGGCACTGTTTTCAGAGGTAAGAGCAGAAAGCCCAGTCCTGGTCTGCTTTCCAGCAACACCACGAGAATGTCAGGTACATACTTTAATTACTCATTATTTTGAAAATAGTATTGTTATTCACAATTATACAGCACAGCTTGAGACACCTTCTGCTCTGTAAGTCTGAGTACCACTGTGGAATCAGACTGAAGGCACCATTAATGCTTGGATAAACTGTTCAAAGGGATGGTGGATTCAGGTAGTTTGCTTCACAATATGAAACAAACCATCTGATATTTGTCTATCCCTTGTTAAAATTCTGTTCAGTCACTTTTCTTTCAACCTCTCATCTCAGCTGCTTGAGTATGCTTGGCAGGAACTGTGACAAACACTGACAAAATTTCAATAAAATATGACTGAATCATAAAAGAGATGAAAGAATGAAGTTGTACCTTGTGAAGCATATATTTGAATGTAAAAGGAACAACCTTGCCTCTTGTATCACTCAAATTATTTTAAAATACATCCAGCCAGGATCACCGATGGTTCAAAAAAAAAAAAAAAGTTGAAGAAAGGCTGCATCTGAAAACCTTGCTTCAACTGCTTAATGACATTATCTTTTCTGAACAGCCTTTTTTTAAAACTTTGTCATTTAGAATTTCACGATCATTTTCTTTATTAATAAATGCAAATACTTTAGAGGCTGGGGAGTTTTGTTTCTGACTTACTTGAGAAAAGTAAGCTATAAAAGCTATGCTGGATGATTATTGGAAACATAACCTCTATGTCCTGTTTCCTGAAGCCAAATAATTAGATGCAGACAAATATTTCCTTGGATATATCAGTTTCAGAATGCAACAATCTTTGCCTCAGTGTAGTGCAAATGGTGCTCTGCCAGGATTTTATATTTATGTGTCATTTTCCCAACACTTTTAGCCAAATATGTGCAAAGGCTATCATGCTTCTGTGGTATTTGGGCAGCATTGCAAACTTTGACAGTTCCATGGAGGTTAAGCCAGTGTGAAAGTGGAGCAACAGAATGAACCAGGTCTTGGAATATATATATACAATAGACAAAACCCACATGAGTGCTGGAGTTGAATGAACTCATTTAAGATCTCCACAGAGCTCTTAGGACCCATCAGGACATTGCTGTGATGGTCATATTCTTGTGCACAGGATATTTTTGCCTTTCCTTTTTTCTTTTGTCTCCCACTGACAGTACAGCACTCACAGAAAGGTCAAATGGAAAGTCACTTAGCTTCTGGAAAATAGTGTTTTCCAGATAATCAGCCATCATATTTTTATTTTTGCCTATGACCTTATATTATTTAAATTGTGCAGGCTTGAGACTACTTCTGAATTTAAACCCATCCTCAAATAATCTATATTCAATTTTTTCAAAAAATGCATTTACACTGTCCTGATTCAAATCTAGGTAAAAACGTAAGTTCTGTGAAAAAATGTGCAAGAGTTACAATTATGTATTTTCTCAAAATTAACAACGACTACACATTTTTTGCATTAAAAAAAATACTCTAAAACTCTTTAGTTTGGGCTAAACAGTGCAGGTCTCAAGCTAAGATTTGTTTAGTTGGCCATTCAGTGTAACAGAGGTGGGACTAATATAGATCCAGGTGAATAGCTGGAGCAAATAACATTTACAGTGAAAAAAAGAAGGTGGTACATAAACTTGACATTCAGTTATGTCTTGAATTTATAGATCTTATGTCTCTTCTTGATCCCTTGATCTTATGCTTTTTCAATGGATATAGGTTTGATTTTCCATCTTATTATGTTTTGAAATGCAAATAATAAAGAAATAGATTTGATACCATATATTTCCAAAATTTAACCTTGAAAGCAAGAATCTTTTTTTTTCATTCTTTCTACAGAGAATAAACTTTCAAGTGACTTAAAAACTTTTATTTAGAGTGTGCTGTACATTGCTCATCAACCTCTTGAATAATATAAATCCATGTTTAATGTATTTTAAGCTCTCCAGCAGAAACTTATTCAAAAAGGAGCAAATAACTTGCATGAGTCAATCAGTTATATGTGTCATATGAATCAGTGTCATACATGAGGGGTTTGAGATCATACCTGGGACATTTTAGTGGCTGGTGCGAGACACCTTCTTACACTGCTAGTGCACATTTTGTTGCAAAGATGGTAGACTTTGTTCAACACTTTCATCAGCATCTGTCAGTCTTCAAGTCCTCAGAGCCATTTTATTTTAAAGTATTCTTTTATTATATCAAAATCCATTATTACATTGTGTTATTTTAGATTATGCCAGGAAGTGACAGTACATCAACAGATGGAATAGTATAGTGCCAACTCAAAAGCCAAAATAAAAAGGCTGATATAGATTGTAATTTTTGTCAAATTTATTTGAACTGAATCATTATGGACCACAACATGAAGACTCAAGAAAGCACACATTTTCTCCCCTATTGCAATCTAATGTAAATCTGAGTGGTAGCATATTTTTATGTCTCACATGGTGAGCTGGAATAGAGAAGAGAGCACTCTAATAAGCTTTAGGGAAATTACAAGTCAGCATACACCTGTCTTCAACCAGTAGTATAGCCTCACTACAGACAATTTACTGTAAACATTAACAAGGAAGTGCTGATACATTGCAATAAAAAGTTGTTAATAAGACAAAGTCAAATAATATATTTTGATGCCCTGTTCTTAAATTAAAATTTCAAAAATGGAAGCTACCTAGCATAATCTAGCAGTGATGGGGACATCGCCAGGAAGCCTCAAATGACTCAGCTGTTGTAAAAAAAGAGTGGTCATCCTCTGTAAAAATAGAAAAGGCAGATACTGATCTGCAAAACACTTTATGCACCATAATTAAAGCTGAAGGCAGGAACAAACACATAATAGAAATAAACATGTAGGTACTTTGTGTTCTCTGCAGGTAACTGAAGGTACATCCAAGGTAAACCAACCTAGTAATGCTTTAAGAAGGCAAATGACTATTTTCTCATCAGCTCATCTTCGTACACCACAACTTTTTTTTCACAGTAGTTACATAAGAGGACCTCCTTATTAGGTGAAATGACTGTCTTTGAGTTTGCTGGTGCTTCAAAATATTTGCTGTGTGACAGGTTGCTTTGGTCCTCTTCCATTCTTCATAGCTCTGGGGGAAAAAAAAGCAAACAAAAACTTTATATATGTGAAAAGCCAAATAAATAAAATGTGATCGTTTTCCTCAGTGTGACAGCAAAATTGTTTAGAGAGGGTAATTTGCCCAGGAAGGCTCTTATAGCTCAATGTGTCTTCTTAATCATATTAACATGGAAACATAGAAGTTCATAAAGCAATTCATACTCCATTAGAAATGAAATCCACATGAGAAAGCTAAATTCTGAGGCACTTACTCTTTTAACAAAATCTTTATCTGACAGTCTCCTATTGAAATCAAAGGAAATGTGCTGGAGTAAAGCATTTAGGCTTTATTCAATAGTACGAGCTAATCTGAACACACTGTTACCACAAAGACTAATTATATAATATCACATAATCCATATTTTTTCATTTTAAATTCATATAAACATCCATCTCTTTTGTGTAATATCTATGGAGAAAGATGTTTCTAAAATTGTGAATCTACAAATTGTTGCTGGAACTAAATGCTAAATATCAATAAGACAAAAAACACCCTTATCTTTTTTTATCTTATTTTTTTCCCTACTATTTGTTTGAGAAAGTCAGACATTTCTCATCAAATATCTGGGGCCATTACTAGGATGAGGGAGTGTAAAGCCCAGGGAAGTTGTGTCACCATCACTGGAGATATGTAAAAGACATCTAGATGCGGTGGTTAGGGAAATTCAGGGTTTAGCAGTGGGCTTGGAAGTGCTGGGCTAATGACTGGACTTGATGATCTTAAAGGTCTTTCCAGCCTAGATGATTCTATGATTCTATAACCAAAAATAGATTCCAAAAAGGTAACACTTTAACTGAATTTTTGGTTCTGGGTCCTTTTGCTTGCCTGGATTCCAGCCCTGGGAGCTGTCTGCCTTGGACATTGATGGTGATTTGTCTTCACACCTAGCCAATTGGAAAAAGGGACAATCCCACCACATCCTGGATTTTTAGGTGAGGGTGTCCCAGGAGCATGTGGTAGCATGCCTCCTCTGAGACCTTCTCTCCCAAAGCACACACGTGACATCTACAGATCTTTCTTACATGGAAGCAGTATCCAGAGCCTACAGTGGATCAGTGCAGGTCTTCCATGTGGCTGAACCTTGTAAGCCTTTTTTTAACCCTCCAAAAGAACCCAGAATGCTCAAAATTCAACAGATATTTTACAGTGTGTTCATTTTTTTAATTATGATAAATTATTGTCTGTGTAAAATATGCATTTTTTTTGCATATGTATGTAATATATATGTATAGAAAAACTTCCCTGAGAAGCTGTATATGGGCAAAAAAAATTTCCCAGTGTTGTTGTTTAGGAATGGTATTCCCCGATTTAGTGTTCCCACTGAAGAGCTCCAAACCATGCACTGTTTGGTCACTCCCCCACTCCCTTCCCCTCCTCCTGAAGCAGGCTGAAGATGGGAATTGGAGGCACAAAATGTAAAGATTACAGGTTGAAATAGGAACAATTTACTGGAAACAGCAATGAAATAAGGAAGAAACAGTATAGCAATGATATGAATGAAAAGGTGTACAAGAAATGCGAACAAATGACACGTGACAGAACCAGCAACACACAAGACACCTCCACCATACCTCTGACCAGAAGAGAATCTGTTCCCTCAACTCAAGTAGTACAGAATAAATGCTACTACTGGCTATTGCAAAAATTAACTCTTGGCCAGAACCACAACACCTAGTTATACGCACACGTCTGTGAACCCTGCAGGCTTTCCAGCATAAATTCAATTTTTGAGTGATCATACATAGTATCGTTTCTTTGAAAGAAAAAACAGAAAACAAAAATAAATCACAGTATTAGTTGTGCTTCATGCATATGGTGTACATTTTTGAAAAGGGATTGTCACAAACTTTGACTGAGAAAGTTTGCTTGACTGTTCCATATATGTAAATGCAATATATAACCAAAGCATTTGTCCAATTTTATCTACAAGAAAGAACAAGAAGAGAATTAGCCTAGCTGAGATTACTTTTGCTCACCAGCTTGGACAGCGTAGATTTTATTGGCAATTAGAGAAATAGGCCCTTGGAATGTGGCTTCTCCCCTGTTCTGGCTTATCTTCACATAGCAACAAAGCATGAACAAAGCTGTTCAATTAAAGGAATGTACATTAAAAAATACAATAACTGATTTGCCTCATCCCAGTGATTTGGGATTGATGTCTTGTACCTTTTAATAGCCCAGCTTGATTATTCAGTCCTCATTGGGTCCCTTGCCAGTCATCAGGCTTTTCCAGCTGCAGACTGTGGTCATTTACAGTTTTATACACACTGGAGAGGTCTGTCTGAAGGATAAGAAAACACAAATTAGCCTTTGCAGATTGGCCTCAGTCAATGCTGTCTTTGTGCTACAATATCCTCATTCAAACAGTTGGATATATCACTTTGGGCATGTTGTGTCAAAGAATTATACAGCAAATGACTAGAAGGACGGTTTCCCTTTGTGTGTTATTGTGGTATTGAAGCTTTTGAGGACTTCTGAACTTCTTTGAAAAGTGACACTGTATGTATATGTTGCAAAAGGGAGTGGTAGCCAAGTTGAGAATTTTAGGTCAGACATTCTGAAAAGAAACAAGAAAATGCAAATAGTCTCTTCATTAGCTGCCAAAGCAGAAAGGGAAAGGCTGCTTTCTGCAATTTTTCCCCCTCTAAATGAAACTCTAATTGGGCAGAAGATAAGTTTTCGGTAATTTCCTAAACTGTAGGCTTTGCAGAGTAATCAGAAAATCTTTTACTTGATTCCCCTAAATTTATTAATTTTATATATATGTGTATATATATATATACACACACACACATATATATATGTATATATGTATACACACACACACACACACACACATATATATATACATACGAGGGGGTTTTAACCTAATGGTAGAAAAAATATTAGTATGCTCATGCCTCCAGTGTTTAAACACATTCAGTGAGAACTTTTCTAAATTTTGTGTCCTTTTAGTTTAAGATCTCACAATTTGAATCCCATTCTTTGTTCGTTAGTCACACATGTTATTTGAAGAAGTCAAAGGAATATTTCTTGATCTCTGAAAAATTGCAAAAATGTGAACCCCCTTTGTGAATGGTGTGTACAGAAAGAACATTTCACTGAATACAGCACATTTTTAATTCAATATGCATAACTTGAGAATTTCAAACTTTTTCTCAGAAAATTTGCCCAAACATGTGGCATTCATTAACTAAATAATTCATTACAACCTATTCACTCAGCTTTATTATTAATAAAATTTCTTTGAAATAGTTGAAAATCCCATGGATTTTAAATTAGTTAGAATCTGAAATTTTTAGAAGTGACTGCATTTCTGTTCCTACTTGACAGTGTTGATACTGTCTTTTTCTGGTAGAATCAAAGAAATTATTCTTCCTTCTTAAAGTAGTGACACTCATAGAAAACCCCCAAAATATTTGCTCTTCTACAGTATTAGCCCGAACGTTCAACATATTTTGCAGACTGGATCTGACAATCAGTTCTGTTTTCTTTGAACCATCTCCCTTTTCCTGTCTCGTAATAAAAGAGTAACATTTGGCAGGGGGGAATGCTCATTTGACATGGGCTGGTTCATTTTATCCATAATGTATTAAGTCAGTCAAGATAGTTTCTAGAAAGCACTATTTGCAAACATATGCTTACATCTACTTAATTAGCTTTACATTATGTTCATTTTATGGAGTGTAATCAAGATGCCATTTCTATTACCAGCATATTTTTCTCCTTAAAAAAAACTTTACAGAGAAGAGTAAAGTTAAATGCTGCTGTTAGGGATGTTTTTTTCAATTGGGATGTAATAACAGACATGGACCAGACTTTCCTTGTTTTGTCCAACTCCTGACTCTGCGTATGAAAACCATACATCTCCCTGGAAGAGGGCTTGGCAAAAGTATTTTTGTCATATGTGGGTTTCTATTCTGATGGAAAGTCAGAAACCTGAATTTTTCACTCTTTTCACAAAAGATTGCTTCTTCTCTGATATGTTTCATGCTAATATATAAGTATAAAGCCTAAATTAATTTTATTTAAAATCTTTCACCCTTTGCTTCTAATGCATTTTCTTTATTAGGTTTGAATTTCCTGTATTCTTGGTACCAAAACTCTTTAGGACTTTGTCTGCATGGAGAAAAAAACACTTCTTCTCTAGAGAGTTTTTATTTTCTTATCTGGATTTTCCCCTTTACATGAAGACAAATCCCATAATTTGGCAAAGTTCTGTCCATTTATTTAATGGCTTCCTGGCATCATAAATTGGAATGCACCATCAAATGAGGAGGGTGGGAACATTAAGAAGCAAAAAATGTGAAAGCAGAGGATAAAGTGGCAATGTTAAAGTGATTTTAACATTCCTATAAGTTGCATCAAGTTTAATATACAGTTCAGTGTGGTCATTCAAGAAGATCAGTAAGACAGGCAACCAAATGCTGCTATGCGAAACTTTTTCTTTCAGTGACTTCACAATCTCTACTATTAATTTTATGATCAGATTTGGGATTTTGATATCTGTAGATAAAAGCACATCTCTATAGTTATTTTTTAAAAGCATACTTAAATAAAAAATACTTTATGACTGCTAGCATGTTCCCTCAGTTGATTTTAAAGCAAAGTCATAATTTCAACAAAAGTTGGGCTGCGTGAAGTGTGAGTAACTGGACCTTATAAGGCAAATTTCTATACATGTAATAAAAAAGCAAGAAAGGAGGGAAGAGGGGAAGGAAGGAAGGAAGGAAGGAAGGAAGGAAGGAAGGAAGGAAGGAAGGAAGGAAGGAAGGAAGGAAGGAAGGAAGGAAGGAAAAGAAAAAAGAGAAAAATAGAAGCAGCAGAGGCAGGCTAATCATCTGAAAGGAAAATTACAGAAATGCTAGAAAGATTTTAGTGCTTCTTCTAGTGACTTGGATTCTGATATGTAAATGTATGCTTTCAAGGCTTTATGTATTCATTAATACAAAATTGCTATATGTCTATAATATCACAAATGTATATGCAAATAAAGGTGATATTTTTGGACATTAAAAAATTCTAACTTTTTATTCTGAAGGTTGTAATTTAGCATTTAGACCCTATTTTTGCTTCCTCTTCCATTGTTAAGCATTTTGTATTGGAAATGAGAGACACTGGCAAGGATAAAACAAAGCAAAAACAATTAATCTGCAAAGGGGATAGTCATCTTTTTTTTCTCTCAAACACATTGTACAAATACATAATATTCTTCTGTTAGAAATTCCGATGCAGTAAGAAACATAAGTATTGAACAGTAACAACCAACATGTTTTACACCAGATATTCCTATGAAATCCTGTTCTCATTTCACATTTTTCTGTTCAGTTTGACAAACTATAATACAGCACTCAGGTCCACTTTCCCTCAGGTGAGGATACAATTTCTATTAAAATAATTTAACCGTTAAATTTGGCTGATACTGAAAAAATGTTGGTCAAGACATTAATACAACTATTTTAAATTTAAATGCCCTTTTTTGAGTAGATTCAGTAATGCAAGCTATACATTCAAGTGCCCTGAATAATAATTTGAGGTCTTAACTACAGACGGTTTTTTCCAGAATGGTTTTTTCCTACAAGCTTCTGAGGCATTGAGACCACCAAGGAACATCTCTATTGATATATTCTGTATTAAAACAAGCAATTTCAATTAAGTTGAATCTATAATTTTTTTTCTGTATTGCACTTCTGTAGTATTTTTATACACTATCTTACAAATGTATAAAAAAATAGGACAATGGAGAATATAGAACCCTGTATGAAACCTCTCAACTATTTCTATTTAAAAGCCTTGAAAACAAGCCATTTCTTTATCTACCCATGGGTTTTGTGCTGGTACGGTAAGCTGTTGTCGTAATTAAGTTATTTCCTACAGGTTTTAGAAAAAGATTAAAGTAAGACCAGGTTAGGAATGAGAAATTCTATCTTATTAATGAGTCTTAGGCAAGTTATATGGAAAACAGTAGTTTCTGTTGTTATTTGCATAACATATGTTGTAGCTTGCTAAGCGACTTACATGGAGCTCAGCCTGAACGTAATTGAGGCAGTAGTTTGCAGTAAATAAAAGTTCCAAATCAACAATTTGTGTCTCCACTTTAAAAAATAAAATCATTAACATTCTTAAAACTTGAAAGTTCAGAGAGAAACTGATAGGCACTGAACTGCTGACAGAGAGTGGGATGGTGTTGCTGTTGCTATTCCTTATGTACAGCAGAAATATAACAGCAACAGCTGACTGACACAGCTGTTCAAGTCATTATGGGCAAATTACACCTTGGGAACCAAAAATTCACTCAAAATTCCAGAAAAAATCTATCATGGATTTTTAGGACTGCCGAGCCCTATCATATATGAAATCACTGGACTCTTAGGATGAAAAGCTTCTGGATTACCTGTACAGAAACATTTAGATGGGCGTATAACCCTCACCTAAAACATTTTTGCAGTCTAGAAATAGGCAATTGACACACCTTGCAAGGTGTAATTTTGTGCTAATTCTATTGAATCGGACACAGGTAGTCCTGAACAGATGTTAGGTCCTATTTAGATGTGAACCTGCACCGAACTCCCTTGCTGAGACCACCTCCTTCACCAAAGATATCTTCTCCTAGAAGGCCAGAAAAGACATTGATGGAAGTATAAGAAACATGAGTTCCACTAGAGATGATGCAAGATGATGCTGGACAGCCCCATAGACATCAGGACA
Organism: Corvus cornix cornix; assembly: GCF_000738735.6. Lineage (NCBI taxonomy): Eukaryota > Metazoa > Chordata > Aves > Passeriformes > Corvidae > Corvus > Corvus cornix. The sequence continues at coordinate 90,419,803 of NC_046333.1, read as the reverse complement.
CTCTCCTGAAAAGTGAGACCACAAAGGTTTTGGCTTCCGTCTCCCAGAGATTTTAAAATTCTATTCAGTGATATGCTAAGGATAAATCCATATACATTCAAAGAAGCAGTGTCTGGGACAACCAAGCACCATAATCGGAACAGAATTGATATGAGAAAGAGCACATGCAGAATGGACATGTATATGGAACAGAGCCCAAGATTACAAACAGTAACGTTCGAGAAGAGTGACTGACTTGATTTTTAAGGCTTTAAGTGGACCTCTTGGAGTGCTACGTGACCTCACAAAATGCAGATAGGGAACAAAATGTATTTACTTAACACAGTGTTCTCCTGGAAGTCACCACTCTGCTTTTAAAAGGACAAACAGAACATGGAGAGCTTGTTCCCTAGGTTTGTAGAGGCCCTCAATACTACATGCACCTCAAAGGGTTTGGTCATCACAACCTGTGATACTTGATACTTGTTTCCTTATGTGCTCACACATTAAAAATCTAGTCTGGATGGAAAATTCTATCCATTTTTATTTTTCCCACTTCATTTGGCCAGTGCAAGGACAGGTGTACTTAGAAATATATTTTTCAGGCAAAGAAAAAAAGAACCTGGCAGAGATCAACTTCCTCATTAATCTTGAATGAGGTCAATGACTGGCAAGAAGAAAAACAGACTTCAGTTGCCTCAGCCACTTTACTTACTCCTCTGCTGGGCAGAATGAGCCCTGAGACCACTGACCACTGACCATTTCTGTCTTCTCATCCACATACAAATGCATAGCCTTTCATCCAAACAAGAAAGACATTTCTAAATTCTGGGGTTGTGATGTGTTATTTAACAGAAATACAGGAAAGTAATCAAAAAATTGAGTGTCTGTTTACCAAAAGTATATAATTTATATTTGCCCCTTTTCCAGTTTATGTGTAGGTGGCACATCCACCTTGGTCAAACTTGGTGGAATTTTATCCTGAATTGTTGATATCTTACATGTTATAATATAATTCCTTTGTGATCTCTACCTACGATCCGCCCATGGATTTAGCTGGATTGTGGTGGCCTTACATTTACAGCATCCATTTCTAGTCCTATGAAATGTTATTATTAACTAAGATGGTATAGCAATATGTGCTTTGCTAGAGAGCATATGTACAATACCTACAGAAGAGTGTCCTGGGGGCCGAGGGCCAGGCTGCCTTCTCAGCCATGTTGTTATTACTCTGGAAAACTGTCCTTAAATGGTTGAGTTGATGGCAATAGGTCACTAGTTGTTGATGTCCCTTAGGCATTCTGGTTTGGCTGATTTTGGTATTAAAATAGTCCCTTCACTATGTCTGTTGTCATTCCCGATGCCAGCCATAGATAAAAATTCCCATGGTCTGGGAATATTTGGGGTCCATTTTACTAAGGTCCCTCAAAGTAATCCCATCTGGCCCTGGAGCAGAGCTCTTATTCATCTCTTATTCATCTCTTTGATGTTTTTGGAAATTTCCTCAGCTGTGATGATGGTTCAGAAGGGATTGTCAGCTTGGCCAATCAGTTGTAATCCACCAAGGCCTTTAACAATTCCATGTGATTCCCATCTTGATTTGAACATGAAATGTAGGAATTTCATCAGGTGGTATTTCACATTTCATGGATTCTATATCATCCAGAATGATTCTTCCTAATTTCCCCCATCCAAGTAGAATAGCCACTGGAGCGGTAGCTGTTGCCCCATTTTGACAGCCCTCTTTTTCATCCACTCTGTCTATATATTACACCAAGAGTGACTTTGCATTATACAGGGATATGGAAAAAAACAAATTATTGTCATAAAGTATTTCTCATGATTTACTTCCGTTTGTCTTGTATCAACAGCTAAAGAACAATATCATGCAATTAACCTTAATAAAATTATTCGTTCGTGACTTAGTATATTGTTCCAAGTATGTATATTCAAGTTGTTTCCTGAACTCCTTAAAAATTCCTTCTGGTGTCATACTTCCCATATAATATTTTATTTTAACTTCAAACTGCAAATTAAGTTTGATATTAAGGGGTGGTTCTAGAAATCAGAAATAATAAATAAAACCCCACCACATACAAATTGTAAGACTGATTCTATGAAATGCCCAGATGGAACTAAGGCTGTGAAAGAATTTTCTTTATAAGCATTATAGAATTCCTCAGATTAAATTATCCAGGAAATTATGACAAAAATTCAGCCATTAAATAATCTTACACCTCCAATGTTACTTTAGCTTTCCTGAACAATTGTTAAAGCTATTAATACATGAGGTATTCAGGAAAAATGAGGGTTTTTTCTTATACTAACTATGTAAATTTTCAAAATATAATACAGTTGAAACAGGAAGTAGTTGTTTAAGCAGTATGCATGTAAGTCCTAATTAAGCAAGTATCATTGTTTAAGTGGGTTTCATGGCTTCAGTATGAGTAAAGTATGTATTTATAGACATCCAAATGACAAAAGCTGTGTCTTCAGTACAGGAAAGTTATGATGCTAAAAGCTTTTTAACAAATGTTAAAAAATCGTATTAATTTAAACATGCTTCAAATTAAGCAAAAACTTTGCTGTTGACCTCAACACCGATTAATCACATGGCTAAGGATTGTGTTATCACCTAAAACTGTTGCTATGAGAACCCACACAAATTTATCACTATAAACATCTACAGGGTTTTTTTCAAATCGATCTTTACATAATGCACAGCAAACAGATCATGTAGTGCATGAAAATTACCTTAGATATTTGAAAAATTGCAGTCAGAATTCAGAATTTGAGATATTCATATTCTAATCTTTTCAAGATTGAATTCATATATGGTCCTAAAATTTACTTCTAGATTATCCATATATATTTACTAGTTGAAGATATAAAAGTCTTCAGATTCTGCAAACTGTAATCTGGTAAATATTCAGTAATAGAACATTTGGGAAAGAAAACTGCTTTCAGTAGAGGAATGTGAGGTAATAACATGTATAATATGAGGTTCAGATTTTAAAGCTATAGGTTTAATTTTAAGCAGTCTAGAGCTGCTGTGATTCTAACACATTTAAATTAAATGCTGAAGACTTAGAAATATTGTAAACTAAATTAAACAAAAGAAAAGGGATACACACACACAAATCAAAAGCAAAAAAAATTTCCATATGTTTACCAGATAAGATCTCTGAATTCAAACATGACCCCAGACCGCTGTCAGTGTTTTTCTGGGTTATCTAGGATTAGTAGGTGCAAATACCATCTGCAGATTTTACCGCCTGGACTTCTTGAACTTCCACACTTCCACAGCTAAAAATCAGATGTAAAAATTTTGGGAATCATCCAAAATGATCAGAGGAATTTTTAAGCTTTAAAAAATTAAATCATTAATAAGACAAATATATTTCAATTCCATAAGAGTCTTGGACAGGAGACTTACACTTCTATCCCTTTTGCTATATTTTTGTAAGGAAATGAAAGAAAATCAGTAGCAATTAATTACATTAGGAGGAATATTGCTCTCAATTACAGCACTGTAAAATAAGCACAACTGTGCTGACATCAGAATTGTTAGTCAAACCTTCATGGGCTTCACTGTGAGCACACCTGGACTGATTTTGTTTAGTATACTATCATTAAAGGCAGATGCACAGTGTCTTGAAAGTGGACACTGACAAACATTTATTGTGAGTTGATTTACCTCCCATTTGAAAGTGCTGATTTGCAGAAGTGTATGTGTATTAAAAATAGCTCTGAGATAATATATTTCAATATATTGGTATTTTTAGGAAAAAAAACCTGCAAGTTTTCTTTCAAAGTTCTTTGACTTCCTTTTATACATTTAATTGATTTTTATAGAAACTATTTTTTTATTTTTAGAATAGTGATATTCAAGGTGGCATGTGCACCTTTCTGAATGCCCACCCTGGAATTTGAAGAGATGTTTATGCACAAAATTCTCAAATAATCGTCTCTAAACTCTTTGCATCTATTCACATGTAAGGGATGAATTAACTGTCATCAATAGTTTTCAGACAACATTTCAGAAAAATTATTTCATTAATAATCCATTGAATCACTGAAAATAAACCCATTAAAAATATAAAAATAAATAAAAATTAAATTTTAGGAAAAATATAAAAATAAATTATTAATAAAAATATTAATCTGATCAGATACTTTATAGTAAAATAAATTATCCAATCCTTTTCCTGGAATGCTGATAACATCCAAATTATTCTCCATAGTCTTCTGCCATTTCAAGTAGAAAAGAATGAAATGAATGCAGTTGACCTGAAAAACACATTGAATGAGGAAAACCTCTAAGCTGCTGAATAAAGATATTGGAAACTAAGGTGGCTAGGAAGCTAACCTGGCAAACAAAATTACCTAATTTTAGGACTCTAAATTACTCAGATATGTCATCCAAGCAAGGCTTAAAATCTGAGGTTGTTTTTTTTTCTTAGTTATTGCCACATCTTTGAAAGTGGCTGATCACCTCTATGGAATGTGAGGCGCCACATATGAATACACCAAATGTCACAGCTCACTCTCTGGAGGTTCATGAAGCTTCTGTGCTCAGGGGACTACCATTTGGCATACAGGAATAGTATGACTTTGCTTGCACTTGGTCATTCATGCCCTAATGGAAGAAATTACTTCTGATGTACGGAAGATACCAAATACTAGGGAATCATTATCAAGGAGCTTTAGTAGGCAATTGTGAAAAAACTTTGCTGGCAGAGGAATTCAATGAATACCATGGAACAAAAAATTTTCAACAAACTGCTTCCGTATTCAAGACTAAGTTCTTTGACCCAGGAAAATTTCTGCAGCATGCAAAAGCCGGAGATAGTAAATTAAAAGAATCAATAACTTAATTCACTCCAAGCAGTGCTGTAATGTCTTCAATGAAACAGTATAAGAGCACATCCATGCCAGTCACAGTATTTGATCTTGGCAAGCAAACTGTCTGGTTAGTCTTCTTGCAAGTATCAGACTATCTTCATCACCAGGAAATCCAGTGAGTGACAAATATCAAAGGGTATTATTTGCTAAAGCTAATGGCCTTGGTGTAAATGTCACTGCCTGTGAGTTCAAGCTCTAAGCATGAGACAAGATATTCCAAGTCTCTGATGATCATGAGCTCATATTAACATGAACTATTCACCCAAACTTTTTGTTATTTCTAGTGACTGCAAAGAGATTAAGTTAGCACATGAACACTAAAGTTACACCTATATTTTACTGGGTAGTTCTCCAAAGTCTACACGTGAGGCAGGGCATTTGTAAATATACTTTCTTAACAAGATAGGAATCCTGCTACTATTGCGTAAAATTATATAACTTCGCTTACACAATGTCTCTGTTGACATATTGTCTCAGCTTGAGTTCGCTTTCCTTCTGTTAGTAAATTTTGAGCAAGGAGTTGAGTGTGACTCCTTCTTTGCAGATGATGGTCATAACACAAAAGTGAAGACTCTCCTGCTTCATTCTAGATTTTTTTTCAGAGTACTTCTACTGAAAAAGAAGCACCTGAAAAATACCAAGTTTTGTTGAAGCCAAAGTGATTTTTGGAAACATACAAGATTTACATAAAGCTTTCAAAATATGAGCTCTTGGGCTGAAAGGGAGAAACATTAAAATACGTAATTGCCATTACAAAATTGCTTTTCAGCAATTCAGAAGTTTCAATAAAAGTTCATAGTCTGATATACGCGAGAAGTATTACAAGTGTACCACTAATGCTTGCTTTATTCATCGTGTTATGAACATGCCAGTCTATTTCAAATGTGCTGAGATCATAAGAATCAGAAAAGATGAAGTGACATTGCTACAAAACCACACTCTATGTCAGGATGCTTGCAGTTCATCTTCATATCACATTTGGATCCAAATCCTTCCCCTTCAGCATTAAAATCCCACAGCTGCTTCACTGCAGCTCCTGTAGAGTGGTAGGGTAGGCAAGATCTCTCAGTAGCTCAGCAGGGAAGGAACTATTTTTGCACAACCAATTTGGATGAAAAAATATTCAAAACTGAGATGTCTACTACACATCCTGACAAGAGGAAAAGTATTACATTTCCTTGAGAACAGAGAATTTGATCAGCTGCCTTCACAGAAGGAACAAGAATGGTTTTAATTGTACAATGTGCTGGATGCTTCTCCCTGCTGGGAAGTGAGCTACCAAATCCCCATAACACCAAAAATACAAATAGCTCCATGTATCTGTCTATATTATTGAACATGCCTGTTTCCATGTGTAAGAGAATACCAGTTCCCCACCAGGGGCTTAAAACATACTAAGAATATAATTACAGCCAACCCTATCAGAGAAGGTTTTTTTTTTTTTTATTTTTGTTTTGCAAAAACAATCTCCACATCTGGATTAAAAAGTTCACTATCACTGGTAGCATCACAAATTAAAAGTAAGTTATAAAAATTTAGTGGTTAAGTTACATTTTCTTGGACAGTTTCTGAACCACAGAAAGGCTCCCTGCAAAGAGACAAGCATCCAGACTTCAGACCTCCTGTGTGACAGCCCTCCATCACAAGGCAGCAGAGCCAGGATCCCTTTTTCTCTCTGCTCTAAATGGATATAGGATTCTCATCTGTGCAGTGACATTATTTTAATTACTTTGATGTAAGAAATTGCAGATGATTTTACTGTGACTCTATTACTGTATCTCAAACAAGATTTGGAAAAGGGAAGGTTTTCAAGAGCAAAAGTCCTCAGTCCAGTAACCCAGAACAACAGAGAGAATTTTAGCCGTTCGTTAAAGGTATGCAAAAAAATTTTTAAAAAAGGTAAACAATTGAAATACGGACTTTTAAATATAACTGTTAAAATATTTCTGCCTTTCCTTTTAGCTATGCAATTTCTTATATGGGGAAAAGTAACTTTTCAATGATATTAATCTCAAATTTAAGAACTAATTCTCCTGGAGCTGTCTGAAAATCAAAATAATATCTAGCAGATTGTAGGCACTATTGAAGAATTTTAGGCTGGAACTCTCTGGTTGTTTTGATTGTTTTTGCAAGCATTGGTTGGAAGCCAGGGATTTTCAGTCCCTCTTTCAGCAGGAGGGGAAGATCTTGTGGAAGAAACTGAGAACCCCTTAATGAGATCCACAAAAGTGTGTTTCTTGCTGAAACTATTTAAGTGAGTCATTATCTACCCTGATGCATAATGTAATATGTGTGTTGCTGAAGTACAGGACTAGGAGTTGGAGTTAAAAGGATTAAGGTGAACATATATCATGCTTTTCAGGGTTTACCAAATAATTTGTGACTCTTTTAGAGTTTTACAAGGTTAAACAAAAGCTGTACGCTATATTATTGCCTCAAACAATTACATCGCTCCTTTAGAAATGTTTATACTCCATGCCACTTTACAGTGTCATTGTCAAAAGAGGTGGAAGAAAGAAATCAATAGATGTTAGAACCTACACAGCATAAAAGCCTGAGGAAAATAAAGTTCACAGGTGCATTGACTGCAACACTGTTGCTGTAACAATGTGGGATTTAGTCAGTGCTGAAGACTTTCAAAACAGCATTTTAGGAAATAAAATTCACATTTTCTACTGACAGTGACATTTTAAGAAGGTTTTCCTCATACACTAGCCTTGGACACTTCTAAGACCTTTTACAAATTTTGTTTACTACAACTTCACATACGCTTCCTTCAAGTCTTTTATAATGACATCAAATTCTTGCCTAATCACAGAGGAATGCCTCTGTGATATTTTTTCTTTTGTTATTTTTACCTGTTCATGACCAAGTATTCTATGAGTTATTAGAGGACTAGTTTTGATGAGATTAAATGAGATTATATAGCAGTCTCTGGTGGGGAAATGTGTCTTTCCAGCTCCTCATCCTATGGAAGAATCCTTTTATATGAATAGGGGACATTACTTCTCTCATATCTGTCTCTGGCATGTCATCACGAAAGACTCCATGTGTATGTCAGTTCTATTGCAGAATTAAAAATGAACCTGACCACAAGAAAATTCTTCTCCTAAAGCCACCATGGATCACAGGTTTGGTTGTGTCCTAAGGCAGTGATGCCTGTGCCTTACATTTTTATTCTTGTGCCCGTACCTCTTGGTGTTCCTGTGCACCAGAAAAAGAAACGGATACCTAAACCCGCTGAGATTACTGACACCCACAGGTATCAGGTAGCCACGAGAGAGAATAAAGCACACTGATTGCCTTCACTACTGGCTGCAGACTATCAGCTATGTGAGTGCTGCACAGCATGCTGAATAAAGGCAGATAAGCTCAGCATTAATTACACCTGGAATATGTCAGGGATTTTCATTCCTTTGTCAAAAGACCATTGTTGAAAAAGGAATTGAAAATTACTGGTTTACTGTTAATAAAAAAATATCATTAAAAAAGGACCATAAAAGTTCTATATTTATTTCTGATAATATTATCCACCTTTTGCTGTTCTCTTTCTTCCCAGCCCCATTGCTGTAGATTATTTCTAAAAAAGCTTCTGCAAAGAAAGGCTTAAGGAATCAGAAAATGAAAATTCTATTTGAAGAGAAATAGATGTTTACGAATTTTTAGGGGTTATAAGTCATCTTTTTACTGGCTAGGGTGTCCCCATGTAGAAGTGCCCAAGACACCAAACATCTTTGTCCCACTTCAGCTGAGGCTCTGAGCTCACATTGGCAAAGAATTTGTAAGTACTAGGTCACTACCAACTTCGTAGAATCCAAACCTAGGGCTCTATGGTAACATATACTTATTGTGACCAGAATAGCCTTCAAAAATCATGTGTATATTCCATGAATATGCAGGTTTACTGGGTTGAATGTGGGTTTTCTTGACAAGCTACTATTAAAATCCTCAATATCATGCCAGCTGATTCTGTTTCTGGAAAGAAACATGAAGACACTGATCTTGTCTCCATATATTCTGCAGATGAAAACATTTGACGTAATGATAATGTATTTTTTGATGCTGCCCGATGTCAACACATTATTTGGGTAACAAAACAGTCTAATTCTTACTAGTGCTGCACAACATTTCTCCCCCTTAAAATAAAAAGATGACGAGGCCTAAGGCAAGGTTTAGAAACAAGTATTTAAATATTCCAGCTCTAACCGCACTGCTTATAAAAGGGGGTTTGAATAAAGAATCTCCCTCCTCCCAGGAGCTGCTTTTAACTTTCAAATGAAGCATGACTAAATTCTAGCAAAGCAGATTTGATGTTTCCAATTAGCTCAGAGAGCTGAAAATAGTTGTGATGTTATCAGACGGTGGGTGTTGTGAATAGGAGCCACATCCTGACACAGCCTGCATGCTGGTTATAATTTCAGAAGAAACATAAAAATTACTTAATTACATAATTGTACATTCCAACTTTTTGTATTTTTATAAATTTTCCAAAGAATTTCTGGCCATAACCAAGCATCTGCATTTTATTGTTTGGTCATATTTTTGGCAGCCAATTTGTAGGTAATGAATAGTAATCCATCTTAAAACAGTAACCCTCCACAACATCTTTCACTCAGGGCCTGATCCAGATTTCTTTGGAAAAATGCCTGAAAAAAAAAAACAATATGATTCTTTCCCAGTTTTGTGACTTTTTTCTAGTTTGCTGTAATGTGATTGCAAGCAATAATACCAGCTTAGGCCACTATCTTCCAAAGCCTCACCTTTGCAGCAGGCACAATCGCTGCCATTGGAGACAAGTGGGACAAGCCTGAGTCTTGCACTTTTCTAACATTGGAAAATGTAAACAGAAAATATTATGCTACTGATGAGTTATTCTCTCTTTAAAATGTGTTTAATAAAATGAAAGACCACAACGTGAGCTGTAATGTAAGAAACCTTTGTTCACATGCTGTATTATTATTACTGTATTATCATTGGCTCCAACCTATGGGGTTTTTGTAATTATTATTATTTCCTTGTATTCTCTGTTTGTTTTTACAGCTAGTAAAAAACAGGCTCATCTAGGACATACAGCACGGATTAAACTGAACAAAGACTTTTTAGAGTAAATAAACTAGTTGTTTAGCTGTTGGAGTTTGGTCAATAAAAGGGCTCTTAGTGAGTGTGAAATGACTAGGCAGCATTAAGATATTTTTGTGAATATTTTTAATTTGATTTTAATGTAAGCATAGGGTACAAAATACAGAACACAGCTTCTCAGCAAAACACACACATTTTCCTGATTTGCCTTCCCTGTAAAAAATACTACAATGTTGTCATTTGAATATATTATTGCATGCTACCATATTTCTGACTTCTTCCACAAGAAATCAGGTGGTTGCACTTTTTTTTCAAGATTACACTATATCTAATAAGATTATGTAATGCAAGGAAAAAATTAAAATATTAATTTGACTCAAGTGGGAAAATCAGTACCTCCCATGAGCGTGCATGACTTTAAATACACATTAAAACTCCTCTCTTCTTCTCCCAAACTCTTTTCTTCTCTCAAAGAGGAGTTGCTCCACAATTGGTACCAACAGCATAAGAAAAAAAAAAGCTTTTCAGTAATGCTTCTGAAAATGCTTCTGTTTCTAGGTAATATCAGAAGTTAGTTTGTTTTTTGGAGGGAAAAAACGCTTGTTTTGGGTGAAGAAATTACATTTAAATTAATAGTAAACACTGTGTGCCTTCAGAAAGTACCAGTTTTCACCACTGGTTTTTAGTCTTCAAATATCAATGTTATTTGTGATCTAATTGACATTATTTTGCCAGGAAAATTTTCACTAAGTATTTTATAAAAAGAGAGTACCTTTTCAAGGACTGAATATGATATGGAAATTGGAATGTCATGGAATACATTTTTACAAGTGTCTTTTTTTCCAACATCTTGTTTTCCAACATCATTAGAGAAATACTGATATTTTTCTTTCTTTTTTTTGGCTTTATGGAGAAAACCATAAAACCTGTGTTTTCTTCTAAGGAAATGTCAGTGTCTTCTAAATGTGAGACCAGTTTCAGACAATAATTTAAAAAGAGACAGCCAGGCTGGATGGAGTTCTGAACAACCTTGTCTAGTGGGTGGCATCCCTGCCCACAGTGGGAGAGGGGGTGGAACCAGATGATCCTTATGGTCTCTCCCAACCGCAAACAGTCCATTTTTGTATGAAATTAAATGCAAGGCTTCTCACCTGTTATACTTTATAGAAGGAGCTGCTACAGTCCTCACTAGTTTGTGAGGTTTGTTCCCTCTGAACTTCATAAAAAGCTTCTTGTTAAGGTCCGGTTATTAAACTTATTGCAGAATTCCTCAGCCCGAACTAAGGTGCAAACGAGACCATATGACAATGACAATAGTATGGATTTTATTTAATAGCAAATATGAGGGAAAGAAAAGGGGAGAGAAAGAAATAAGGAAAGAGGAGCCTGGGGAATGTGGGTGAGGACAGAGTGACAGATTAGGTAGAAAGTATCAGCACTCCATGGATCCCGATGGCATTCCGTTGATCCTCTTCTGGTCTTCTTGATGGTGAAGGTCCCCCGAAAAGCACAGAATTCAATGGGTTAATATATGCTTAGGCCAGGTGGCAATGTCCAGGTACCTCCCCCCGAGGTGGGGAGGGCAGTCTCTTACAAAAGACTCTGGATCTGCTCTATCACGTGCAATCCTGTGGTGCAAGGCCTCTGGGGGACACTTTGGGGGTCTTTGATGGATTATGGAACCCCCTCAGCTGCCTCTCACGTGAAAGTCCTGTGGATGTGGCCTGTGGGGTTGGGCGTTTCACAGCCGGGCCAGTTTGTCTAAGTGGCCCTGTCTCTGACCAGAGGTTACACCAGAAACCTCCTCCCTGCCTCGTTTTGGGGTGGGGGGGGGGATCTGTGTAAACCTGGCTTCTGTGGGCTACGGTCTCCCCCACCCCAAACTCAGCCAGAGGTGACTCTCAGTATGGCTGCTGGGTTTGGTTCCCTTGTGGATGCATTCCTTTCATCTCAGCCTTGTTTGTTTTTTCCTAGGCCTGAGTGTCTGAAGAATGGGTTTCCGTTTATCTAATCTCCAGTCCAAGGTTCCAATCAGGCATCCTTTAGGGAGGGCTGGTCTTCTTTACACAGTTTAAAATTTTATATCAATGTTTGAGGCCTGAACTATTCCAGTCCGCTGCACTTCTCCTTCTCCCTGGGAAAAACCCATCAGGAAGATTATGAAGTCCAGCCCCTTTGAGCTGAGGGAATTCTTGGTAGATCTATCTGCATGTATTGTACTACAGCAGTGTGCAAATGTCTTCTTTACACTAGCTAGAAGGACAGGAAAGCAAAAAGCCTCACCTGTGTAGTAAGTAGGCTGTGTTAAGGAATGGAGCTTAGCTTTGCTTGGAAGGTGGCTTTGTTAAATGAAACAGCTAGTTGAGAAGTCTGAAAGGGGAAATATAAAGAGATAATCCAGAAGCCATCATTCTCCATTCCTCATGCATGCACCACCGTCAGTACCTCCAGGTCTGATTTTTTTCTTCTCAAGAAGGAAATATGTATCAGACTGCTTGTGCAGTGATTAACAACAAAACCACCCTGAACCCTGCCCTGCAACTGTTGGAGCTCCAGGTATAGCCACACACCCATTCTGAAAATGGAGACAATCACATTTAATTGCTTCCATGCGTAGTTGGATCACAGATGTGACAGGCACTGTGCCTGACCACAAATTATTAAAGAAAAACATTAGCTGGTATAAGTCTTGTTTATGAAAGAGTGCCAGTGGAAAAAGTCACAGGATCATAGTCTCCAGCTATTACACAGATGCCAAGGAAAAGCATATCAACAAGGGCTGAAGTTTATAAAAATTGTGCTGTGCTTTTTGGAATAAAAAAGTTTTCTGACCACATTAACTTATATTGCTGTTGTTTTAAGAGTAAATAACATGCAGACATCCAGCTAGCTAATTGGCTGCTGGAGTTTTCATTTGGAATAATTTACAAAACCATGACATAAGAATTATGCAATGATTGGCCTTCCAGGAGCATAATTTCACACTATGTCCCTATCTAAACCAAATACCATTTGGCCAGACATTGTCCATTTCTTTGCTCATTTGTCACCAGGCTAAAGATATTCATTGCTCAGAGTTAGGCTGGGCCTGATAGTCACCGACCCTTCCCGGCCCCTGCAGGTTCATGCAATGGCAGCAGGAGCCCTCAATAATGAGCATCCTGCAGAAGAATGATCCAGCTACAACAGGTAACTAGGACATCACCTCAGGAACATTGCTGACAGGTACCACAATACACCTCCAGTTTGGAATTAGACAATCTTTAAGCTCCCTTCCAACCAAACCATTCTTTTGATTCTGTGATTCTTTGAATGTTGAAGGCCTCCATATGGCAGATGGAGTAAAGCGAAGATGGAGTATAATAGAAAGTTTCTGGCCTGAACCACATCTTAACTCTACCTTGGATGGGACTGACTGATCTGGGACAAAATTACACTTGTGAAAGAGTAAACACACAGTGGTGAAGTGATCAGGGAAGGATGCTGGCCTTAACCATAGCCAACTTATTAGATGGCTGAATTACATCCTTTGAGTTCTAATGGAGAAAAACTAGTACATAACCCTGAGAGAGATGCTAAGGAAAGGAATATACCTGGCCTCCTGTTTTCCTCTTCAGTTTAGCCTTTTTGCTAGCTTAGTCTGCTTCTAAATTGCTCTCTGTTAGGTGCACAAGAACTGTAGTGGCTTATGTACATGTATACTTGCTCAATCTGTCTTTATTTTTTACCATCCAGATAGCTAAAAATGACTGGTTTCATCTTTTTAGACTTTTGTAGTCTTAAGTGGAAAAATTTGTTTACAGCTATTATTTATCTCAATAATAATAATTTTCTTCTTATTATTATATATTAGTAGGTGAGCCACTGACTCAGATGAAGGCAGACAGTAAGACAGTCTTGGCTGTCTCCCCCATTGTCTGCACTAAAGCTTGATGGAGCTTGATGGAGCTGCTGCAAGAGGGACACAGGCAGGGATATTCATCTCCCCAAAAAAATCAATCTACAGTCTCTACCCGTTATTTCTACATCTTTTTACAAAGATCTTGATTTACAGCCTAAAACTGAAGACATAAATTCTTCAGCCATGAACCCGCCACTAAATCTGTCAACATGCTGCTCTGCTTGAGGGATTCAAAAAGTTCTTTTTCTTTCCACAACCTGTGCCCTTTACTAAGCCAGCAGGAGACTGTATCTCAGTGAGGTAGAGAACACTTAGTGTCCACTTCCAGCTTCTGCAAACTTCCCTCTACATCTGCTCTTAGTATACCTCCAAGCAGCTGCTGAAGGAGATGACCTGTCAGATTGCTGAGTCCATTTCCTTTCAAGAGTAGGGCACAGTCCCGTGGGAGATAATGTATCAGATATTAAAGTGATTTCACTTGATCTTAGCCAAGAGGTCAGACCTAATATCTATTGTACATGACAGCTCTATGCATTTGTGTATTTAGCCACGTTACAGTAAATAAACACAACCTTTGTGATGAGCACACATTCCTTGTCTTGTTTGGGGCAATGAATCCCACAAACTGACCCCATTTGTAGCAGCTTTGATTTTCAGGTAAGTCGGGATGCAGGAAATCCAAACAAGGACTCTCACAGAGGTATGGTTTCGAAAAGCTCCCAAAAGCATCAGTAGAGCCCCAGAGCTAAAATATCACATGTACATTGGAAAAAGCACTCTTTTAGTTTATAGTAGGTTGGACACCATTATCCACATACACAGGAACTTAATACCAGGCAAGGGGCATCCTCTATTAAATCCTGACATAGCATATTCAATAAAAAGCCTATTTAGAAATAAATTAACAACAAAATGTAGTGAATTAAAAGCCACAGTGGAGGAAAATAATTTAAGGAATGGAATAACGAGAACAATTTTCAGCCATGAAATGTTTTTATCTTCTGATAACTTGCAAACGGTAAAGCCATGAATTTATGCATAAGATACAATACACAACAAAGAGATAATTCATATTCAAATCTCATGGTCCTCCATCACACATCCCTCTGTTTATATGTAGATAGTCTTATGAGAAAATGACACCAGGCACAACCAAAATTATGAGACAGCAAGTCAAGCCTGAAGATAATAATTACTTAGTTCACACAGGCACAGTGAAATTCTTCAGCTCACTGTCTTGGTGGCCTGCAGTGGCAAATGTATCATGTGAAAGTAGTAAATTAGAAGGATATTCTTTCCTTTTTTTTTTTTTCCTGAAACACTTAGGGAACTAATAACTGTTTGACAATTGCATCGCTGGTATTTCAGAGGAAAGGGGGAACATGAAGCTGACTGAGAGCACCAAGAGCCCAAATCCATTCCTATTTACATTACTGTAAATCTTGAGCGAGTCCATTGGTTTTAACTGAATTACTCTGGATATCAATGGCATAAGGTAGGGAAAAAATGGACAAAAGGATCATATTTTACTATGGGAAGGCAGTTTCTTTCAAAAGAAAAGCACAATATATAAACTACAAGGAATACTCAATGTCCTAGTTAAAGGTAATGTGGTAAAATAAAGCAATGAAAAATTAATCTAATCTCATAAAATAAAAGCATTAGAAAAACTTATTTACAACATTTTCCCCTTGATAAAAGGGACTATTTATCATTTTGTCAAGATGCTTAGCTATTCAAGGACTTCGTTAGACTAGCCTATTGAGATATATTTAGCAGTTTACACAAGAAATGCCTTAGTTGTCTCTTCTTCCTGAGAAAAGTTTGACTATTTACAGTTTCATCAATGCTCAGATTCTCCTTTTTTCCCCCTCAAAACAGTCAACAGAGCAATTAATTATGACATTTCTCTCAAGATGTCTACAGGTTGGAAAGTGTGCAAAGCATCTGTTTAATATAAAGATACATTTAAACTTCCTAATTGCTAGAATCATGATATACAATAGTCTTTTCTCATAGAAATGGTGATTAAATAGTCATAGGGTGTCTAAGAATAAAGTACTTCTGGCACTTCTGTAAGAGAAATTTAACATCAAGAAGATTTTGTTCTAATGAGTCTTAAAGCAGCAACATGTTACTGTTAAGAAATGCCAATACATAATTCTGCCTCGGGATTTTTTAATGCAGTTGTTTGTATTCCTTCTCCAGGTATTTTTTTTTATTTAAAAGCACCTTTGTCTTCCAGTCTCCGAAGTCGCTTATAAAATTATAATAGTGTGTTTTCATTCCTATTAAAGCTGTAGTAATGCTTGTAACATTTTGCTCACTGTACTGGTCAAGCTCTGTGTAAATTACTAGTTAGGATATAGTGTTTCTTAGCTCCTAAATGTGATTTTACAGTTTGCCTGATGTAAACCAAATGCCACATATTCAATGACTTTTAAACTAGCTGAAACTCTCACAAAAAGTGCAAGAGGACATTGAGAAGAAATCTTTCTTTTTGAATGAATATAAAGGTCACTTGTAAAATGGAGGGGTTTTTCCAGGATTTCCAGATCTGCTCATGAACCAGAGATGTAGCAGATGAATACAAGCAGGTGAATGCTAAAACCATCTTCTGAGAGGAGCTACAACAAAAAGAAATATTATAAGATATTGGGGTGTATAAGATATAAAGCATGATCATAGGAACACACAAAACCACAGACAATTCAAAAATCTGTGCATAAGGGAAATTCATCAACATGAAGACAATTATCTTAATTCACAAATCTTTTAACAGAATTTTACTAAACATATGCTGACATAGGACCTGGATTTAGAGAGATTTGTTGGTATGAAAAAAAATAATTTGAACTGATTATTTTCTTCTTTAAGAATTTGTGCAGAAAATCTGAATATGATTTTAAAACTCTATATTAATAAAGATGGAAATTTGAGGAAAAATGTGATAAAGGAGAAAATTACTGCAAAATAATACACTCAGATTTGTATATTTTTCTGGACCATTAATCTAGTATTGTATTTTCAGATATCTATGGAAATTGTAGTAGAAGAGCTATTACAGAATCTCAGCTAAGGTTTCAATGAGAATTTCAGAAACCAGATGTAATAATAAAAGGCAATTCAAATTAGTACTGTCTACTTAAAACCTTAATCCAAATGTTTCATCCTATTCCATAAAAAGTGTTAATTCACTAACATTCTGCTAATTACAGGCTTTTTACTTATTCCATTTTATTGCATGTTTGCCTCAAAAATACCTATCAAGTAGTTTGAAAATATGACTAATATCTCTTACAGACTTATATTTACAGAATAATTTAAAGATGACAAGGCTACTGTTTAATAATAACATGTCATAATGAAGAAAAGCTTCCCAAGACAGTTCAAGAAACCCAATTCAGTTCTTTAATTCATATTAAAATAAATGCTTAATAAATCTGAGCAGGTAATGCAAAAATAGTATTTGATTTATTTGATTTCTTTTTTCTGTTCATAAATTATCTGCAAATAGAACACATTATTCTTCAGTTATTGAATTATTTGAATTACAGATTTATTCCTCAAAAATATACTGATAATTTATTAGATATCTAACAACTCTGAGGTAGTTTATTTTGAATATTTAATTTAAAAACTAGGTTATTTATATTAGCTACACAGCTCATTTTTGTTCTTAAACTAGATAAGCTTGACTATTAAATCTCAGGTGTCTGATGCAAATTATTTTGATTACAATTCAGTGAGTTTTCTTCAAAGACGATAATTCACTAGAATAATTTACAAAGCATGAAAAAAAGTAATATTTGTGTCAAAGTCTAAAATTTCCATAAGATTCCACAGATCCTAAGTCCTTAGTTAATACTTGCTACATGGGAAGGGATATAACCATTTCTTTAGTGTCAAAGTGAACTCTGCAGATCTCGCTAATATGCACTAGTGATACACCTGGCAGGGCACAGACACGCAGCTAGAGTTGGGAGTTACAGCAGTCAGCTAAAACTAGGAGCCACAAATACTGAATAAAATTCTGTTCAAGCAGATGTGCACACAGCACAGTCTCAAATCCAGGTGGTATTAACTTGTTATGTTGTTTAAATGAGTAAGGAAATAGAAAAAAGGAAGGCATAATTTCCTGTCTCCCTTTATGTTCTCTCTCTCTCAATCAAGGCAGGAAAGTCTAACAGGCTTTATTTTCCTCTGCAAGTAGACTACCCATTTTGAAGGAATAATTCTCAGACTGCACTGCACTTCCATATCTGCTGTGAGGATCTCCTCTGCACTCCTGCTCTCCCTGGAATCCCAATGATGGCAGCACCAGATCTGCATGCAGAGCAAACACAGAGAAAGCATCTGGGACCTATCCTGTGGGTAATTAAAAAAAAGCCTAGTTCCTTGCAAGAGAGCAGATTCAATAAAACTTACCAATTTCAGTGATTTAACTGTTCATGGCCACTACTATAGAGAACAATTTATTAACAAAGGTTACAGGAAAATATCAAAGCTGACTTAAGTTTTCAATTGTTTCAATACTTAGAATTCAGGCAAGCCCTGCGATAATCATTTTTAAGACCTAACCAAACAATATATCAAAGATCTCCAATTCTAATTCCTGTATGCCTTCTATAAATTGCTGGCATCAAAGGTAGAGTTAAAAAGTCTGAAGGAAGTAATTCTGTAGTCATCCTTTGAGACTATGTTATGAAAATCACCTAGTTCCCCCAAGTTGCACAGAATTTTATTTAGTTTTGGTGCTGTGTTATTTTTGTTTTGTTACTGTACATCCAAGGTTCATAGTTAAGGTTTTGTGAAATGGTATGACAAAGGTACTGGAAGTTTATTGTGGTTTCATAGTGATAAATGCTCTGGAAAGCATTTTTATGTCAGATTTTACAGGTCTATGTCTTTTTTTTAACATGTTTTCCCACTGGCAAGAAAGTTTCTGTTATTTTCAATTTAATTTGAATTTGAGTCAATATGATTTTTTGGGGACATTTTGATAAACAAGCTCTGGTAGCAGAAAGAGCAAATAATTTTTCTGTAACATAAATTAATGCAGCTTAATATTACAAACATAAGTGTTGCTTACTTGGAAAGCAAAACAGTGTTTACTTGAAGGTTTCCTGAAACACTGTGGGGTATTGTTTGTTGTGTTTCAGTAGTTTCCATAAAAACTATGATGACAGCAAAGTGTTGGGGCTCTGATGGAATCCTCTGGTCTGATATTCATTAACTATACTTGAATCTCAATATCTGCAGTCTTGTCTGTGGTCCCAGGTCTTTGGTTGCTCCGGCACACTGTGTACATGTTTTGTGGTACTTTAACAGTGATGATCTCCTATTTTGTTTGTTTCTCTGATAAATCAAGACCTTAATTTCTACCCTGTTTCCATGCCCATACTTTCCAACAGTCTACAGTCAGAGCACCATCTAATTTATTTACCTAATTTTTTAGTTTTTCTGGTATATGAAGCAGCTATTAGGAAATTAATTAAATATATTGGAAAAACAGGTAACTAAAATATGCATGCATATACCTAGATAAAAAAAGTGGTTCACCTATATGTTCTCTGCCTTATTTTCTTCTTCCTTCTGAACTTCAGAATTCAGGTAATTCTTTTCTAAGGAATCCTACTGCACATAGCTTCCCTTCGAGCAGAGGATCCCATCAGGTGATATCTCCTGCATTTGAAGTAGTTAGCAAAAAAAAATCTATTCTTTTCTAGCCTGTGCTGACATGTTAAACAGAGCAGTGTGACTTTTCCTATTAGAAAAATACAGTCCTTTAATCAAAATTACATTGATTTTACACTTTAACTCCATGCATCTAACAGAAGCAAAATAAACCAGAAAGAAACATGTACTAAAAGTTTCTTTTGTCAGTCTATTTGGCCTTTGGAACCAGAAGTGTGACTCATCAGAAAGGTGGCCAGGATGTACTCTCACAGCGATACTGGCAGAATAGAACACCACTCTGAAATGAATATGAGTTATTACACAATATAGGACAAAAGTGTGTTAAAACAATCAAGCTGAATTCAGTCAGTAGGTTTCAATTTCCAGCAGGTACTGATGGAAGGATTGTCATTTACTATTACTATTAATAACAATTATAATGTCCCAAGTCATATCAATGCCATATTATGCTAAAAGATACATATCTGTGTGTAGCTAACAACCTTGATTCTTGTCCAAAATTTGCTATAATATAAATAAATAAATAAATAACATGGAAAAAATTTGAGTGGTCAAAAAATTATTTGCAGTAGTTTATATATTTGATGAAGTCCTGAGAAATTGTATCTCAAATAATTGAATTCAATATCTGTTCCTGTACATAGCAGGAAATACTGATTTTTGAATTCTGCAGTATTTTTTTAAACATGAGATTAAATTTTCTGACAATCCGAAGGAGATATAATTTTTTTACTCTATATGGCTTTTATAAATATAAGGTTTTATTACAATTAAGGAGGCATTCATGAATGTTCCATGGATACAGAGAACAGAGTATATGGGTGGAGATTTTCCATGCATATCACAGGGAAGTATCTTGTCTTGTTTTTTACAAAAAGTTTAGTACAGTTCTGCCTCCATTATGTGCTTTTGGACATTATTTTTTGAGAGGCTATTTACAGAGAATGTCGTAACAGGACAAGGGAGAGTGGTTTCACATAGAAAGAGGGTAGGTTTAGATTGAATATTGAGAAGAAATTCTTTACTCTGAGGGTGGTGAGACACTGGAACAAGATGCTCAGACAATTTCTGGATGCCCCATCCCTGGCAGAGCTCAAGACCAGGCTGAATAAGGCTTTGAGAAACCTGTTCTAGTGAGAGGTGGCCCTGCCCATGGCAGAGGGGTTAGAGCTAGATGATCTTTATAGCCCCTTCCAACCCGAAGCATTCTAGGACTCTCTGCTTGATTTTAAATGTCCACAGCATTTCAAAATTCTCTGTAAAACAAAATCCTTCCCCCTGATGACTTCATTATATCATACATTACCTCCAGCACTAAAGGTATGAAGACATAATCACTGTCAGCATCAGCAAAAGAAAACTGACAAAAACATTAAAAAGCATTTGAAGCAAAAAGGAAACATATGAGATTGGGAATTGAGAAGAAGACAATAGGCATGTGAATATGAGAAGGCAAAAAATCCCATCATCTAAAGGATAATTTTCCTATGTGTATATAAAGAAATCCTGGGGGAAAAAATGTAGGTAATATATATTTATTGGTAAAATTGTGTTGATTCTCATGGCAGAGTAACAGCTTGGATTCCAGTGTACAGCATGACAAAACACTTGTGGTAAGAGTAGCTGAAGATGGTGATCTTAGATGTAGCATTTGGGGCAGGCAGAAAGCTGGAGAAGTTACATGAGTGGAAACCAGAAAAGCAAAAAGGGTTAAAACTACAGACTTAGAGGAGATAAAGTCTACAGTTCCAGAAGTAGTATTGAGAGGGAAACACAGTTTTAATTATCCTTTCTTCGTGTGACAAAAGAAGCTCCTACTTTAATGAGTTTTCTAAAGTTGCTGAGAACCCACCAAGTCCTGCTTATATCAGTGAGAGTACCTGCACATTATGGACTTTTGAGAATCAGGACACTTTTAATTTGCTCCATTGACACTCAGAGAATAACCATTGGCATCTCTTCCAGAAAATCTTGGACACAAAATTCACCTTAGGATCTGATTAAGAGAACAAACCAAAAATTTAGAGACAAAGAGTGGGAGTGATGCAGCACTATTCAGTACAATTCTTACAGATGTTCATTCTAGGTTTCATTTTTCTTAATATGTGCATCTATTTTATGTTGTCTCAAAATCAAACTGAATATGTGAATTCTTTTTTATAGGGAAGAAGATTTTTTACAACCCAGTAAGGTGGTCAGAGATAAGAAAAATATTCTTTGAGTTCCAAGCCTACCAATCTTCCAGGGTTTGAACAAGTGTTACCTTTCAAAAAAATCATCAATATCAATAAAATGCTAACTAGTTAAGTAATTTATATTAATAAAGATAAACAGTATTATAACTATTTATAGTTGCCTTGTGCCTGAAATATGTTAAATGAGTTGGTAATCCGTATTCAGATCATAATATAAAGCAAGTATATGTACCTATGCTCTGTTATTAGAAACTTCACCGAAGAGGCCATGAATAGAAAGAAAACATTTCCTATTAATTCTGAAGGATTATCTCCTGGTAAAACTTGGCTTATCTCAGTCTCTCACTATACTTACTCTTTGCATAAGTTACAGTTCACTTAATAATTTTCTTTGGCTTCTTCTCCTTTACAGAAATAAGTTTACCATAGAATATGTTTTTGCAGTTTGAATCTTGGATTTAAGTGGCTTGAGAAATACCTGGTTACTTAAACAAATTAGCATCTTGATCACAGCTACATACAGCAGTGAGGTTCTCTTGGTGTCATGCTGGTGTCTTATCCCCATCTCTATGAAGAAGTAAGGAAAGAAAGGAGGAGAAATTTAATTGATAACATTGTTAGCATCCCACATTTTTTGCTTAAAAAAGGCTAGTTTTGCTTGACCCTCCACTCTGGCAGGCAATATTTCTGGTTTTGTGTATTTTTCATTCCTTCCACTGGTCTGAGAGCAAAGACGAGTTTTAGCTGCACAATATAAATATGTAACATGAAAGCTATGCAACCTGTCAGAGAATTTTCCAGTGTTTAATGACAGTTTTCAGAATGTAAGGCTTGGAGATTTCAGATAGCATGCATACTTTGGCCAGTGAAATATATCCATACTTCCACTGTATCTATTTGAATATTTCAGTATTTTAAACTATTCCCATCCACCCAAGGCTAACCAGAGACTGAAATCTCAGAGTAAGTGCTACTCACAAGTCTTGTTTTGGAGACACAAAGGAATAAAATCAGAAAAAGAACCTGTGTGCGAAGTCTTTACCAAATATCAGCATTATTCTATTGAGGAGGCAATGCTGTCAAAGCCAAAAACTGTCCTACTTTTCAAAATGCTTTGGAAAAACAGCACACAAAAAAATACTTACTAAATAAAACACTCCTACATGGTGTAAAATAAAAGCAGGTGAACAAAGTCTTTTCATCGGTGTACAAGATCATAAGGAAAGTCACAGTTTCTTATTGGCTTCTCAGATCAGATCAAGCTCTTTAGACAATAAGGGCTCAGAAGGACTAATTTTGCCTACAGTCAAAGCTCTGCCATATCAAATACAAGAGATTTGTGTTAACTTTGAGTGTGGACTGAAGTTTTCTGCATCCTTCAACTTCAATTTAATGAAACAGGAAAATATTTTAAGTCAGTTTCTGAGGAATGGCAGAGAGAAGTAGAAACATACAGCATGCTTTTGCCACTGAGAAATAATATTTTGAATCAGACTTTTAGAGCTTTGTTATGCACTTAGTCTCCATATACTCAAAATGGGGAGTGAAACGCTGGAACAAGCTGCCCAGAGAAGTTACGGATGTTCCATCCCTGGAAGTCTTGAGGACCAGATTGGATGGGACTTTGAGCAACCCAGTCTAGTGGAATGTGCCCATCCCCATGGCAGAGGGTTGGAACTTGATGGTCTTTAAAGTCCTCTACAGCCAAAAACATTCTATTATAATATGACAATTTTCAAAGTACATTTTGCTGCTAAAGAGCATACCTTCTGTGGCCTTTTTTTTTCCAAGGAGAAACATGCACACTTCTTTACTCTGATGAGTGTTGAGATGAAATGGTTGAATTGTTGTATGCTTTAAAGCCTAAATCCTCACCTCTATCAGCCTCAGTAATATGAGATGGAAAAAGATAGCGAAAAAAAGTGAAGGAGGGTTATTTCATTTGACCATTTTAACAAGGGAAAGAGTCATAATGCAACCACTGCAACACCATGCAAATTAGAATAGCTTCCATGCTCTCAGTGCCACCTTTACATCGTAGAAAGTTTTAAGGACACATTTGTGGTTTGATGAGGTGCTTCACTTCACCTCATTTCTGCCCACTCTGAAAAGCAAAGCATGAGAATCTTTCCTTTGAGCTAGGGTAAGGAATGGACATGAGGTAAACTGGTTTGGAGTCCATCTGTCTTTCTGCCCCAAAGGCATGATGGTATTTATTGGAGATAATTCTTGCATCCTTCTGAGACATGAGGAAGTATTTCTATGCACTTTTAACATTGGAAGAGATCTGGCCAAGTGCAGTCAATTAATTTGAGTATTTTTTTAATCTACAATGGAAATTTGGAGAACTGTTTCTATAACTAAGATCATGAAGATGGAAGAGATTCTCATTTCTTCAAGGATTATTTATTGAAATCAAAGGTGAACTAATTAAGAAAATTATTATAAATCATCAGGTTAAATAATTTTGCATTTAGAAGGTACCCACCATTATCTTTACTACATGACAGTCTGTTTTAATAATAGACTACCAAGCAAAAATTGTACTGAATGCATAATCTGACCTGTCAGAGCTGAAAGAATTTGTGTCCAAAAATAATTCGTAACAGGACTACATATATCAGGAACTAGATACATTATGCACTATCTAAAAGAGATATAGAAATTATGCTGTACTCCCTTTAGCTTGTAATTTAGCTGCAGCATTAGAATAATTGCAATATCCCAAAATTACTAAGAGATACCATAGATGTCCTAAGATAAAATATATGTGCACAATATTTTGTCTTAAGGACACAAATGACTGATATAAACACCTGTCTTTATTGGTTACTGTTTTTACATTTCTACGGTATGAGCTAAAATCATGGGGACATCACAGTAAAACCACTAGATCAGTAAATGTAGGGTTAATTGAAAGCTATTTCACTGGAAAATAACACAATTCTATAGCATAAATATCTAATATTTAAATATTGTATCTTCAGAAGTTTATTAAATATTTTTTAAATACTTCAAAATGTGCAATACTTTGAAAAACCATCAAATAATCAGGAGATCAAAAAAAATTTACAATTATAGCTCTCAATCAAATACCTTTATATCAAAAGGAAGGAAGGAAGGAGATCAGATAGATAGAAAGCAACAAATCCAATAATGTTCACGTGGATCTTGGTTTGGATTTTATCTGTACCAGCACCTCTATCAAGGGCTGGAATATTTCTATCTAACGTGGAAGGATTTAAATTACTTTTTTTTTTAAAGAAAAAGAGAGCAGAGAATATTTTTCCCTTTAACAATAACACAGACAGAGACCCTTATGAAGGACTGGAGAGATGCAGATAGAAGGAATGCTGCAAATTTCTACACACTGATGGTGTACAAACTGAAAGCGGAAACCAAACACAAAGCAACTGAATTAATGAGTAAATCAGTGGATTATGGAAAGCAGTCTGATAGCTTTCTGTAAGTATAGTCTAATTAGCAAATAATTTGAAATAATGTCTTAAAAACTTCTTCCAAAGAAGAAAAAAAAAAACATCTTCAGAAAGTATTGCATTGAATGTGTAGAAAATAACCCAGTAGGAGGTATGAATTTAAAAACAGGCTGCTTCCAAAAGCTGTAAATAATCATTTTAATAATGTAACATATCACATTGTTTATTTCATGGGGTTTTTTTGCAACTTCTTCACAGAATAAATTGCTATTGCAAAAAAAATAGTGTAAGACTTAGGCTTATCATACCATCATTTGATACTAAACAATCACAAAATTCCATCCAAAAGCATATCTGAATTTTGGGCTCCAGAAATTAATTTTTTCAGAAAGATATAGTTATTCCATTACAGGAAAATCCTTGAATTTTTAAATCATGCACAAAGCACAAGTGATCTTTTCATATCTCGTGAGGTTCATGACATGGATACTGAAGATGGTGACAGACTGCAGGAGAAGCAATACTTAAAATCTTCTTTTCTTCCCTTCTTTCCTTACTTGCAGTCAGGGATGTTCAGAAGAAATTATTATTCTGAACAGTTCTTCTGAACAGACTTTATTAGCAACTTATTAAAATTAACAGAAGAGTTAAACAGAGAGGAACAATTTAACCGAAATTTCTAGCCATTGTGAAAGGGATTGGTATATCATCCGGACTAAGCAAGTAAGAAACAAAATCAGAACAGTAGTTAGGGAGCAAATACCAAGAAATCCCATGTTATATCATTCCCAGTTTGATAAGAGCAAATATGAATAACGTTAATTTGTTTTCAATAGCATACTGGCTGAAAAGGATTATAAACTATTAACTGAGAAGCAGATTTTATTTATTGGTATACAGAGGCTTCAATGGAATGCTGACATATGACTGCCACTGCTGAAGATGATAATGGGTATATTTAGAGAACTATTTAACAGCTTATAACACAGCCCTATAGGAGGGACAAGGGTCACTAGATTCTAAATATCTTTGTCTCTCTGAAAATTAGGTTAGGAGAAGAGTTTGAGAAGCCACTGCTAGGGACAAAATGATGTCAAGTGTCTGTGTTCCCCATCAGGGAGCTGCCCTCCCCTCTGGCCCCTCCTGTGTGACCCACACAGCCTCTCTGTTGCCCAGCAAGCTGGTAGCACACAGACTGACAGAGCTGGGAGCAGCTCTAGACTCAATTCATTCCTACTTCCTTAGCTTCCTTATCACTGCCTAGCTTTCACACTGGTGATTTACTTGCATATAGACATCTGATTTAGGCATCTACATAATCCTGAGTACAGCTGCTCTCACAGACCCACATTAGCCCCTTTACAGTGTTCAAGGTCACTCTTAAATCACAGCCCCCTACTTTCACAACTGTTAGCAAGTTTTGCCAGCCTCTGCTCACCTTAATGAATTAGAGGATTTTGGATGTAAAGCAATTAAAGAGGTCAGAGCTGTCATCATCCTTTTACAGATAGGAAAACTAAGGCACAGGAATGCAGCAAAACTCTCCAGTGGCACTCAAGAGACCAGAATGTAAATGGTAATATATGTCTGAATATGCAAAGAACTCTGCTTTGGTATTCTGACTATCCAAAACTATAGTTTAGACATGAAGAGGTCTGATACAATACTTTAACTTTGGAATGATAATTAGGATTTAATCTTTCATTAATTAAAAAAAGAGGTGTGCTATAAAAAAATTAGGAAAAAGATCCTCTGAATTCCTAATCCTGTGAATTTTAATTTCGTATATATTTATTTGCTGCTGTTTGAGAATGAATAATAATTTAAAAATTCTCTCCTTTTTTTCTGTTTTTAAGTACAGCTTCATTTTAAAACCATCTGAGGTAATACTAGTGAAAGATGAAAGCTTCCATATACCCATTAGTTAATAGAAGTGGAGCATGCTGAAAATCCTAAAGTGAAATGGATCATATGGAAAAATCATTTCTTTAACCACTGATTCCCTGACTGTCAATTTCTTGCCCATGCATTGCCGCAAAACATGTTCCTAAATTATGTCAGTCACCCCTGCTCTTCATTTTAAAGTTATGCTATAAGAAATGCTCATAGCAGCACAATGTTATACACCTCATTTTGCTCATAGAAAACCAAATTTGCTGCCTCCTTTCTCACCAGTTTTATCTTGGCTAACACATCACAGAAAGAAATCTAGCTTTGAATCCCAATTATCATCCTGTGCAGTAACAACCAAGTTGTGATCAAATCTCTTTAATGGAGTGGAGAACAGAGACAAAAGATGGTGGACTTTCTGAGAACAGCACATTTTAAAAATACCTGTTGCTGGCTTCTGAGATTTCATGGTATTGGGGTGTGTTTTATCAGCAGTGGGTGCTAAATAAGTATTAAATCAAAACCATTAACAATTTCTTTCAAAAGTAGAGCCTAGAAACAGAAACAGAAGGGAAGATTATATGCATAATATTGAGAAATGATGAAAATTAATCTTAGTCAACTGGAAAGCCCAATCTCTCACTTATCCTACCATAATTCACCATTAAACCAGCCTGTGGAAGGAGCTAAGATATAAATAAATTGGGTTTGGGACAGACAACAGGTATAATTCCAGTAAACTGGTGTTTTACAATTGACTAGCTAATTTCAATCCCTGAGGATCATGGCCCTTCATACCATACCTGTTTCTTCCTTTGTTCTCAAACAATTCATTATTATGTTTTTTTAGCTTTAATTACATTTCCTTTGAACCTGTGATATCACCTTCTCTAGAGAATATACTGGAAATTATTGGTTTTGGGGGAAAAATTACTGATGTTGAAACAAGCCTTGAAAAAGCTGTCTCCCTTTTGGTTTCACCAAGTGTCTAGGCATTGGTACTCTCCTAAACAACTTCTTTCTGTATTCCTTACACATGGTGGTTTTGAGTATCAAAAACCAGTCACGCCTTTCTTTGCTGATATTCAGGCTTATCCTAAACCAGGCCACATTCTCTAACTAGATGGGTGTAAAAGGCTTTACATAAAGTGGATTTTATTCAGCATATCTTTGTTTCTTGCTTCTGATGTCCCTGAAGACCCAATAACTACAAAGCAACCCTGAATAACAGGAATGTAGGAACAGATGTTATTTGGGCACTCTCACATAATAAAGACTTCCAAGAATCCCTGATGCCCAATTATCTAAACACTTATTCTTAAGTTTCCATTCAGAGCATGATGGATTTAGTCTATTTTAGCTGAATACAGAAGAAAAGTATTTAGTGTGAAAGTGATGTCAATCAAAACGGACACATAAATGGACTGGGTAACACTATCTTACAAAGCATGTATTACATAATCAAATAGGTAACTTAAATGAGATCAGTTTATCCTGTAATAATTACATGAGTACCTTGTGTAAAGAGGGGCATTATTATCTCATTATTTTCAAATTATTTTGGATTATTTTGAATGCTAGAGCATTATCATATGTGCTATATTATTATAATAAAAATTCATAGTCATATGGTACTTTTAAAAGATAATATTGGAATAAAAATAAAAGCAGTGACCCAGAATACAAAGACACACCATTTTGATTTGGAAGATATTCAGTTTCATCAGTATTAGGTCCTGTGCAGGACTTCAACAGGCTTGGTTTGCAGTGTGCCAGAGGTGACACATCCACTGTCAGTGTCCCCAACAGCCAGAATTTTTGAAGGTCCTTCATTTCTCATCTGATCTGCTTACAGACACTCACTTCTTCATCTGCTCATGGAAGGGCAGATTATTCCAAGAGCCGGGATTGCACTGAAGGGAACACACACAGTTAGATTTATATTATATATAAGACAAGGGGTTAATTTGTTCCGTGCTTTCCTTTGTAAAGTCACCTTCCCCTACACGATTCCCAAAAATGTAAACAAAAGAAAAAAATTTCTAAATGTAATTAAAACATTTGAAATTCTTATTCTAAAATTAGAGGAGATGAACTGTGTTGTGTCCTTATTTTTTTGAGAGAGAAAACACAGAATGTTCTCTATAAGTGGACCATAATTAAGCAGAACTCAATGATTGCACAAGACACTGGCTCTGTTTTAAAAAGTAGTATTAAAAGTCATAGTCATAATGCCTGTACAAAGGACTGAGAAGGCCTAGGGAAGTTTAAATCACTGTAAACTTGCAGAACTGCTTCTTTAGGTAATTAAAGACAACCTTCAATTTTTGATGAAAAAAAAATTAAATGTGGTGTTATAAATTAACAGCCATTTTCCTTTCTGCTACTTGATGTTGCACAAATTAAAAAATGGAGAAGTCACAGAAAGAATTGTTAAATTATTATTTTGAGGCGAATTCCATCTCTGTTTTTTAAATTTTCTGTGTTGTTTGGCTGTAACCGATGGATTGTACCAATAGGTCTTGCCTTGACTACAACATATCAAAAAGCAACATGGAGTACTTAGTTGTGCCTTCTTCATTACCCTCCTCTTTCCCTAATCTGGATCATTAGAACTCAAACTCTGTTGGAGGAATCAGAACCATTCTAATGCTGAAATTCATCTTCTGTCTTAATTTCTTAATATGCTGCTCTTACTAAAGGTACACTTCTAAGAGGAATTTATACACACAAGATCCTAATGCTATGGGGATTTTCCTTTGTAATATACATGAATCCAATACAAAGCAATATGGATTATTTTCTATACATTTGTATCTGCCAGGCATGTGAAGTCCAAATGAGGACAAAGACAAGGGGGATAAAATCAAATATGAATAAATGATCTTTCAGGAATGGAAAACAAAGTTTTTAAACATGGAGCATGTACATTCAAATCACCTTGAAGCAAATCTAATATATGCAACAAGCACTGTTGAGACAGGGGAGGCACTAAAAAGGTGACATTTTTGTTTGAAGCAGCTTTGAAGAATCTGGTCAAGAGTATCTGTTCACTTGTTTGCACATAAAAACATTCATTTCCAGGCAGTTTGTCTCACCTTGTGCACAAGTTTTAACCATCTTGTGTATTAACAGACAATGAAAACTTTTTTTTTATAAAAGTTTTGGATTTTATAGGACACTTGCTTCGGAAATATGTCATAAATAATGTTTTACTGATGTAGGCCAGTAGGACTGCCTTAGTGAGATTAAACTTAATTTTCCTCCTTAGTGACATCTTTCTCTTTTCACTTCAGAGTGGGCATCCCTTCAGCAAGCCAAGTGCTAAACCCTGTTTTTAGAAACATGTGCTGAGGAACCTTTTGTAGCAATGCAAAAGAAAGTAATAATCTGTTCTATATGCTCTACTGAGATTAATTTATTGCAAAGATCTACAGAAAATGATCCAGTTAATCAGGCTAGACTTTGGGAAGCAAGTCACTGAGACTGATCCAGAATGCTTATGTCCAAGTACCAGCAAAACCTTGAAGCACCTAAGGCAAGTAGTCAGCTCCTTCCTATGGGCCAATATATTTATTTAGTTACACAGCAAAGCCTGGCTCACAAGGCTGCACTTGTCCCAGTCAGACTTGAGAAACAGGATTCAGGGAACTGCTTTGTCATCCAGAGGCAGACAGAACATTTGTGCTTTCTTCATGAAGGTCACGGTAAACCCTTGACAGATTATCTTGATAGACTTTGTGCAGCAAAGACTCCAGACACAAGGCAGAGAGTCCATTTTCCAGACAGAGCATGTCTAGATTTGGGATCTAGCTCTTCCTTCACTCAGACAGGCTTGAGTGATCCCCTCAGGAACTAGCTGTAATCATTACCTTACAGGATGTCATAGGGAGTAAAAGACAGAGGACTTTGCTTCTCATGAAACTGAATCTTTATGCAGCAAAAATAAGGCACAGGATCAGATTGTTCTCAGATGCATTTTTCCACCTTTACAAAACAAATATCTCTATGTTAAGTTCTGTAGCTCTGTTTTACTTATGATACTATAAAACATAATGAAAGATTTGCGTTGCTGCTGCATCAGATACCATTCACAATAAGTTTCTCTTTGGAGAACAGTGAAGATTTATACAAGTGCTAACTATAAAAATAGAAAATATAACTGTATAAAAGATTATGAGACTAGTTTTAACTAAGTATATTTTTACAGTATGTTTTTTTTTTCATGAGTAGTCTATGATTGCATAGATTTATATGAACGTAAATGAGGTCAGGATTACTAAAATATTCACTTTTTCTGAGTATTCTACTCGTAAAGCAAGTACCAGAATTCAAACACAATGTGTACACATACAACACTATCAGGATTTAGTGTATAAAATCAGTACAACTTAAATGCACTCATTATGATTATAAACATGCAAAACAAGAAGGTAAATGACATGAGGATCTTCTGCATCCACGTCCTAGAGAAACCCATCAAATAAAAACTCTGCATTTAAATTAAAAATATGGTTATTTCCAATCCTCATTCTTTTTAGAAAAACTTGAATATGGAAATAAAACTTTACTACATTGACAGATAGATTTAAGGCATACCTCAGGAAGAATCAGGTCCAGCAACTGAACTTTGAAACGGGTGGATATCAGGAGACTAAACTGGTTCTGTAGACAAAGGAAAGAGACAGAGAAAGATGCTAACACTTTCATAATAGGCCATGCTCAGCCACCCCGTTAAGTACTGTGCTCAGTTTGCCTCAGCTGAGACCCTCTGCACAGGCAGCAGCACTGCAGAGAACAGGAGCTTAAGGATAGAGATATGTTTTCTGAAAAGCTAAAAAGCCCAGTTAGTTGAGCATCTTGTATCAAAGTCTCTTTGGCTACATGTAAAGCACTTGTCTCTACCATATGATCCATTTTTTCTCATCCTTACTACAGAAGGTCTAAGCACATTTATGGAAGCAACTCCATATAGCTCGCTTGTGAGATACTACCAAAAAAAATGGTATAGTTTTTTAGGACAAATAAATAAACTTTTTATCTCACTGAAACAAATGTTTAATATTCAGATAGGCAGGAAAGGAATAGAGGAAAGTGTGCAATAGTGAATGCTGCTATTTTACCATACAGGTTAAGGTACAAATGCAGTAGCACCTTCAAAGCACACTCATCAGTAGATGAGTACTTTCTCAACTTCTTGTCTGTCACTTGGGTAATGTGTTTCCTTATTCATGCTTTAGTTAATCTGCAGGCTCCTGGGTTTTATCCAAGTCCTTATTTCTTACAAACATATGGGCAACCGGGTGATGCCGTTGATGGCAGAGGGTGAGAAGAGAAGAAGAACAGTCAGATGTCCAGAAATTCTGCATCTAGGTCCATAAAATCTCTGGTTTATGGTCTTGCATTGATACTGAACAATAGGATTGAATAGCATAATATAAAATGTCCTTTTTTTTTCATGAGATGAAGGATTCAAAAGGGCCTTTTTGGAGATTCTGCCAATCGCAACCCTCTGACAGCTGTAATGAGAGTGAACAAAGCCAATTTAAAGTTGTTTTGACAACCCTTCCCATGTCATGAGATTGGGCTTGTGGCCAAATGTAGTAGAATATCCACAAAACAACTGAGTAAATTAGCAAAATCCTTTGTCTAATTCTGGGAATATTTATCAATTTCTGCAACCACTGGACAAAGAAAAGCCTAGAACCCTTGTCAGCTGATACTACTCATGGTTTGTTGCCATTCTTTTCTCAAGGAC
Organism: Corvus cornix cornix; assembly: GCF_000738735.6. Classification (NCBI taxonomy): domain Eukaryota; kingdom Metazoa; phylum Chordata; class Aves; order Passeriformes; family Corvidae; genus Corvus; species Corvus cornix. The sequence goes on along the minus strand of NC_046333.1, from coordinate 90,386,959 downwards.
ATTGTCTGGAAGAAGGGAAGCAAAATTGAATCATTAATGTTATGGCTAGAGTTCAGCAATTCAAACTTAAGATCTTTCTAGATTATTGTATGTTTCACAATATTTGGGGCACCAGCTTCACTGAGATTATCCTCCAGAGTAGTGGAGAAGTTCATGATTTGCTTGTTGCTTTCCTTGCTAAAACACATGTTGCAAGAGGACAAACATCAAGAAAATCTCAAAGCAGACCTAGTGTGACCTGCCTCAAGCAAAGATTTTTTATATTTCCATACTAATGAAGACAAGCCCAAAACAATGGAATTTCTGTTCTTTTAAAATTGGTTCACAGTTTTGTATGCAAGTTCCAGTTTTGAATAAGTTTCATATTCTGAACCATGTGAATAAGATTTCACTTAAAACATCATGAATTAAAGGTAGGAAAGCAAGATAGAATTAAAAATTTAAATCATAAATAGTGATTTGATTTAGTAGAATGTTTGCTTTCAGAAAAGAACACAGTGTACAATATGATTCCTGGTGTGACCTCTTCCTCTTACTTCTTTCAGGAACAATTTAACACAGTTATAGTACATCTGTAATGGATATTAATTTTTTTTTCATCTTGCCTTCTCCTTTTCTGTTTCGTAAAAGAAACAGAGAGCAGCAAACAGAAAGCAAGAAACCAAGAAGAAAAGAAAGAGAAAGAGAAAGAGAAGAAAGAGAAAGAGAAAGAGAAAGAGAAAGAGAAAGAGAAGAGAAAGAGAGAAAGAGAAAGAGAAAGAGAAAGAGAAAGAGAAAGAGAAAGAGAAAGAGAAAGAGAAAGAGAAAGAGAAAGAGAAAGAGAAAGAGAAAGAAAAAGAGAAAGAAAGAGAAAGAAAGAGAAAGAAAGAGAAAGAGAAAGAAGGGAAGGGGAAGGGGAAGAAAGGAAGGGAAAGGAAGGGATGGGAAAGGGAAAGGGAAAGGGAAAGGGAAAGGGAAAGGAAAAGGAAAAAGAAAAGGAAAAGGAAAAGGAAAAGGAAAAGGAAAAGGAAAAGGAAAAGGAAAAGGAAAAGGAAAAGGAAAAGGAAAAGGAAAAGGAAAAGGAAAAGGAAAAGGAAAAGGAAAAGGGAAAGGAAGAAAAAAACCCCAAACACCACAGCTTTAATCCCTCCCTGATTGGCATACTGGAAAGCTCTGAATTATTTAACAAAAGACATAACTTCTAACAGCATAGAAGTGACACATAGAAAGGAAACCTTCAAACAGGTGAGAAAGAACAGAATGAAAAGTGAAAACCACAGTCAGCTATATGCTCTTCGTCCCAAACAGCACTTCATTTCCTCACTATTGTGTTCCTTCTGTCACAAAGCTTCACTACTTTGTAGCAATTGTTACAAATGCTAAAGCTTGTTTTTCTCTTCCATAATTTCCAGTGTTAAGAGTGGGAGTGTTTGAAGAAGGTTGACTAGTATCAACAGTGAAAGAAACTGACAGTCAACCAGTTCTTGAAGACTCAAAATTAGGCAACTGAAAGTAACCAAAGCATGTCATACAACATTTTTTTAGAAAGCAATACCCCATATATCTAGCTAACAAAGAGATAACAAATAATAATATTAATAATAAACTGCAAATCTTTGAAAAATTTCTGTCATCCTACTTTTGCATTGATAATTGGATTTCTACTGAACTTTTCCTTCGCCCCCATGTAGAAACACCTGGAAACTCTTCAATTTTCCATTGAAGAATTCTTAAAAAATTAAAAATTTATGGACATAGTGTTTTACAGGATTGGATCTTGAACAAAGTTTTCTTAGAAAAATGCTGATGAAAATATCTTTTCTTGGCTGTATTTGTATGACTTACTATAGAAAAGCTCATATCAGCTAGAAAAATCTGAGCAGGAGCACCAGTGATATCCTTTTCCCCCTGCAGACACTAGCGAGAGGTTTTCAGAAGTTCCCTGATTGGAGTTCATAAACACATCTGGTCAGCTATACTGTCAAAACATTTTTCAAGAAGAGAGTTCTGTTAAAATATTCACTTTGCATTGAGTTTGCTATAGCAAAATCCCAAACTAATCATAGAAGTTCCCAACATCTCTCTTTAGAAGTTTTATCTCAGTGTAGCAGAAAAAGTTACTTACAAGTGTGTGGGTGCTAAAACCATGCTCTTCTTTAACCGTGCTCCTGTGGATGTCATATGCTCCTCTACATAAAAACAGAGCCGCTGGTGGTATTGAGACCTCAGTCTCATACTTCACACATCATAAACACGTTGTTTTTACCCCCAGAAGGACAAACAGCCAAAGAGAGCAGAGCACAGACTCTGCAGGGCTGTGATCTGACACCCCCCAGAGTTTCCTGGTTTTGGGTCTTTACATCCATGGGGCACAGGAGCCCACTGGCCACATCAGCTGCAGTTACAGAAGCACATGGGCACGCAGCCAGTGTACTGTGTGGCTAAATGCCTGCATGACAGACAGAATCAGACAGGTCTGCAAGCTCGGGGGAATAAGAAGAAAAAGAAGCTTCAGTAAAACAGACATTAAAATCAAATTTACACAGGACCTAATCCACAGGTTTACTGAATTTATTTTTGGATTTTAAGCAGCTATAACTGACTGAAATCATTACCCTAACACTTGGAGCCAAATTTGAACTGTCTGCTATTGCATTCATAGGCTAACCAATTTCATTTTAGAGGGGATACCTTATGCACATATGATGAGGGCACAAGTCAGCTTTTCCCTTCTACATCTGGACCTACCTCTTTGCTCGAGCCTGTGCTTATGCATGACAGCAGCAACCACATTCAAGGCTGAACTTCAAGATGATGGTGAACTGATAAGTGAGTCACGATGCAGACACACACGTGCATGCTCCTGAACAGAGTGAGGGTAGGACTAGTCTGCTTTTCAGAGGCTACTCCCTGAGCCATTCCCCATGAGTGCACACTGAGTTCTGGCCAGGAGCAGCGCCAGAGGCACACAAGTCCGAACGGACCAACATACACATAAATAACTGCCTGTGAGGCAAAGAAAAACTCTGAAGGACTATGATGTGGATCAAAGCAACGTTTAGGTGGATTTTGCAGACAAAATATGTATAGGTAGAAGTATAAGTAGCCTGAAATTCATACCACAAATTCTTCTTTTCTTTATTGTTCTCTACATCATTTGTTAAAATGAAGGAACTGCTCCCTCAAAATATATCATAGCTCATATCCTGAGTACTGTTTGGTATTATTGCCTGACTAATTCAAATTACATGGTGACCCTGGCCATTGTAGATCTTTAATAAAAATTAAGTGGTGCTATTAGCCTTAGGTATAATTGTTTATTATTTCTCAAATATTAACCAATTATCTCGGAGTCTTAAAGTGCAGACAGATAGTTCTACCACACAAACACCTTGGGAGGTAATTACTTTTTCATTTTATCAGTTTCTTTCACCTAAATATGACATCTCTTTTTCCAGTTTAGACTTAATGAAAAAGCACCACCAACAGAGACAGTGGTCAAAGAACTGCACGAGTTTCCAGGAAGGGAAACATTTATCAAAACATACTGTATGGTTAATGATAGTATGCATGGATAAAGAAGCCTGTAATATACAAAAACAATAAAGTTGGATTAGTGTATTGAAGGTTGTTTGGACAAGATTCAGTTCCATTTCCAAGAGACTTCAATTTCCTTTCACATAAACTCTGTGAAATACTTTATGTGACATGTTTATAACTAGCTGATTTTATGAATGTTATAATTGCAGACCCTTAGGAAGGTTGAGAACAGAATTGCCCCTTCAGCAAGCAAAAAAGCAAACAGATGAACACGACAATTAATAGTTACAGCTGAGGAAAGAAAATCCACATATCTCAATTACATTACACCAGATTATAGCACTGTGTGGTGTATACCATATTTAGGATTTTTGCAGTTTCTAATGACTAGCAAAAAAGGCACACAAGTTCAGGTGTAGGCAATAGATAAGAAACTTTAGATTTTTCTCTCAGATTTATTAGGTTTACTTTATCAGCACATTACATAGTCACGCTTCAGAAATCAACCATCAGATTTACAGTTCACGTATTGTTAATTTCTGCTTAAATTTTATCTTAGGAAGAGCTAATATTGTCTAGAAAAATGTTATTTTGCTTCCCCTTAAAAGTGTCTGTTTTGCTTTGTCATTTAGATAGTTCAAGATATTTAAACACTATGGGCTATAAACTTGCCCTAAACATGCACTTTTACTGAGCAGTCATTGCAAAAACAGAGCCCAGCAAAACTTAAGTCAAAACATATATCAGAATCATCATCTCATATAAAGTAAGAAAGTTGTGTCATGTCTTCTCACATCCTAGATACAAGTAAATATAAGATAAAAAGAGTTTATTTCTTTATATTAATAAATTTAACTAAACCACAATTATTAATTTTGCAGGTAAAAGACCAGACAATGACTGAAACAAGTTTGATGAAATCGAACTCTAAGGCTATATAAGGTTTTACAGACCTCCATATCCCAAGGAACAGCACAGGTTTCATGTCTCAGCCCATCAGGACAAATTCTAACTCACAGAACCAAAGAAAAGGTTGGCTGGAAGAGACCTCCACAGGTCACCTAATCCAATCTTCTGGATGAATCAGAATGAGCTTCAAGATTAACTGTTCAGGGCCTTATTGCAACTTGTGACTGTTGTATCCTGGCCTTCCACTGTACATGACTCTAACCTGAGCAGAGAATGTTCTTGATATTTTCGAACTGCTGCCTGTACCTACATTTCATGCCTCCTGTATATGCCACAGATTCAACATTATTTCAGATGTACCTTCTGAATACTTTGTGGAGTTTTTCTCCGCTGGACTTTAATGCTTTGTGTTGTAGACATAAATTCATCCAAAATAAGAAAGAAATACAAAACCTATTTCTGTCTTTGCCTGAAGCTCTTCAAAGTTTTTCCTGGACACATAGAAGCATTTTTAACTCTAGAAGTTGTTGGTCTTCAGTCAGTCTCTTGAATGTCTGTATCCTATCTATCTCTCCATCTAGCTCTCCAATAAGTAAGAAATTCAGATTTTGCTTTCTTCAGCTTATTCCTTATAGCATTCATATTTTTCTTTTTAAAAGAAAAGAAATATATTTCAAACAATAAAAAGGCTGAAAACTTTATAAATAGGACAGTAATTTTTTTGTGATGGAATTTAATTTCTCTCTCAGTTGCTTATTCACATCTCATGTAGCAGGCATTCCTGGAAGAAACATGCCTTCCTATCACTTTTTATATATTTTGTTTATTTTCAACACTTAAAAATAGATGCAATTCACATTCGTCACTCCACCAAAAACTCCTTAGAAAAGACCTAGAAAGAAAGAAATACATCAGTTGATATAGACAGACATTTATATTTATGGTCTAAATGGAATAACTACATTTTGTTTACATATGCATTTTTAAATTGTCACTGATCTCTGGCTCACAAATATCTAGATGAATTTTCCACACTGAAAAATCACTTTTGCTGCCACTTTATCAAGTGGTTGCATCCTTTTAATGAGTACTGGGATACAAAATATCATATTTATATTTCATTGAAAGACTCCCCTTCAAGTGAAATAGTTGCAACAGTAGGTGTTAATAAAATAGCTACCTAACTTCCTGAGACTGCATTGTGGGGAGAGGATAATTACTGTTACTGGTCACAGAACAAACATTGCAGTGAATTTTTCCAGTAACTTTACTGTGTTATCTGTAACATGCCTACTAACTCATCACCTTTATGTCTACTTCTAACTTTTCAACACTCTCAATATATTAAAAGTAGATTGAAACAGAAACAAAACATAACAGTGTTTCCCTTTCTCCTCACCTGCATTTCACACTAAAAGATCCATGATGAATACTATTGAGTATCAGCTTTTAAAGGAAAACCTAGGAGATTTATCCCTTGCAAAACCCTTGAGAAAAGTTTTTCCTGTCCCTGCTACACAAGTGAACTGATTGATCATAGTAAGTCAGTGGATTGGAAGACAAAAAGTCTTCTTTACTTTCTATAAAAAAATTTCTTTAAAATCATTTACAATCACCAACTTCCAAGGGATAGTTCTTTATATCAAAATGTGATATATGTAAAATATAATCAAAAATATTGCAAGATATTCCTTCCAAGAAATATTCCTCTTCTCTTGTGGGTTTATTCACCATTCATCAAAAAATCCCCAAAAAAAACCCAAAACCTACAAACCTCTTAAATACTTAGTTATGCAGCCTCTGCATCACACCATCATATATATATATATATAGACTTCTAAAGAACAATGTAGAATAACATGAAGTTTAAAAAAACGAATCACTGAAGTTCTGAGGTGTCAGTATTAAAGTTGAGAGCAAAAATTTAGTTCACGTCTCTTGTGACTTTTTAAAATAGTGTGGAGTTAATTAATCACATGCCATTCTCCACAGAAGTTTGCCACTTCATTCAGCATGAAGAATGACTGACACTGGGATCCTGAGATAATGTTTAATATTGGGCTGTCTTCAGTGTGTGCCTCTCACAGCTTTTACTTTAGCTCAAATCCCAATCTGAACACAGAATCTTTACTTTTCCCTGGGTGTTTTTCCATGTCACTGTAATATAAGAATTTATTTTCAAAATAACAATGTGACGTAGAGATATTTAGCTGTCTTCACTTTACAAAGGGCTGAACCACACAGACACAGAAGTCAGAAGGTTCCAATTATTTTAAGTATCCAGCCTGAAATACCTTACCCAACTGGTTTTCAAAAACACACCTGAGGTATTCTCTAAAATGCAGCTTCAATTGGCTTTACTCATCAATGCAACTTCTCCCAGTGCCATGGCATGAGGTGAGCCCAGGTACACAAAAAATGATGTACATAGAATTAGACATCCCTTGTGAAAAGTCTGGTGTAAGAAGCTTGCTAAACATCATGACAGGGCAGTAAAGAATTTGGTTCTCCAGGGTGAAAAAATTGCAAGACTGTATTACCTCTCATTATCAGCTGTAATTACAAGATACATTCACTAATACCTTCTCGTTCCTGCACTAACATGGGAATGAAGGAGACAGCAGCTTTATTAATGACAACATAGGTTCAACCCTGGTTTTGTTGTAAATAAATATCTTCATTGGAAAAACTGCAATCACGTAATGAAAGAATGCACCTAAGTCTGCCACACTAACGCTGCACCGAATTCAAGATGAACAGTTTGGGGTCCTGCTTCCAAAACTACAAACACTGGGACTGTACTGTCAGCTGCCAGCTAATCTTAGAGGTACTTAAGTTTTCATTACCTTCTCTTTCATAATTTTTAACTTCAGAGCTCCACAGGCGCTAAAGCATGCCAAGTTTTACAGTCTGGGCACCTCAGCAATCATCTTGTGCCGAGGCTCTTGTCTAGTGTCTAGAAGCCATGCATTTGTCTGCTTTCATCCTCCAGGGCTTTGCCTCAGCCAGTGCTCTCCAAACACATTTAATATGCTCCAGAATTATTGCCTCTCACAAAAAGCAAGGCTACAGTCAGAAGGAGCGCCTTCTCTGGCTGGTTTTAAAAAGTATTGACCCCTTTTTTCTTTGGAAATAATATATAGTCACCTATCTCCACGAGGTGGCTCTGAGCTGTGCTATCTAAATATATAGAAATACTCTATTTTGCTCATAACAATGCAGTCAAACTGCAAGAATTAGGATGCACTCCTGTTCCGACCCATTCCTGCTTCTTAGCTCCAGGCAACAAGATACTAATTGAGCTGTTCAGCATGCAAACATTTTGAATTTCATTCCAAAGTACATGATGCTCATATTGGGGGATTAATGAGAGCAGAGTGTCTCTGCTTCTGAGATTAATTCTTTATGTACATTCTCACTACCAGTGTAACATTCTTTTAATTTCTGTAGTTCTGTCTAATAATTGGGTTCTTCTTGATCATTTTAATGGCAGACTTTTCAGCAAATCTAATGTCATGGGCTTAATAAGAATGATAAGAGAAAAATCCCATTTTCCTCAGTTTTCTCTGTAGCTCCATTTGCTTTCATAAAAAGTTCAAATTCTTACATTAATATCTTTCAGATGGCTGCTGCATGTTTGGAGAGTTCAATTTGCAATGGGGTGCTATGCTGTTTCTGTACTTTTTTTTTTATCAACTCTGTATTTCTCTTTCAAGGTCTTTCTTCCCATGCCTTGCACTTCTATCATTGGGTAAACCTTACAAGTGGTGGTGAAGAATTGTTTCTCATAATTAGGTCTTTTGCACATTCAAGTAAGTTGTAAATATTTATAAAAGCTTAAAAAGGATAGCAAGAGGTTTGTATGAATTGGTGCCTTAATGTCAGAGTACCTCCAAGAGCATGGTAACCCAAGCCCGGTGCTGTCGTATGACAACCCGTACATATCCAGTTTCCCTTGTGAATTAACGGACATTGATGCCTTGATGCTAGATGCCAATGCAGAATTCAAGTGCTAAAAAATGATGCCACCTCAACTTTTTAGTTAGTTGTCTAACTGCTCTGTTAGTTCTGAGTCATAATGTATATGGATAAGAACTGAATGAAGGCAGCTCAGGTGTTTCCAAGTGTGGCAGCACCAAACCGCAGTGTTTGACTTCACAGCCTTAATAATGTTTTTCGGTGTAGTTGTGACTGTACTCCTTTAGTTTTGCAAAATGTGTGGTGACGTCCTCCTCCTCCTCCCTTGTCATTCCATGGTATTGTTTTGGGGCTTGTATTTCATACCAGTATTGCTGATGAGCTGGCCTAGACTATGTATGGAACACTACCAAGGGAACCCGCAGATATGCATGGATACTCTTTTTCCCTCTCCTTGAATAAGAATGAGATACTTTTCACAGATATTTGCCAGCAGCAGAGAATAGAAAATTTTAATTTTAAAACAAACATAAAAGCATGGCCAAATCTGAGTAGATTTTTGTGGGATTGTCAAAGAATATGTCTACACAAATATATTCTCTTGCCAAACTTCAAGTCTTTCCTCCGAAGGAAATGAACTCCAGATGAAGAAATGACCATGGAGAAGGTCATCACATTCATTTCTAACACTAAAATTAAAAAAAAAAAAAAACACAAGGGAAAAACACAGCTTCACTTCCAGGAGTGGCTGAATTCTCACTTCCATATCCACCCTTGCTCCACCTTCCTCTCTCACCTCCCTTTTGTCCTGCTCCATACCAAAATATCAGAAAAATTTGGGCACTTTGAATGCAAAAGTGTCAGACCAGGGGTTAAAGCTGTGCTTTTAAAATCTGGAAACCAAGATCTTACTTAAAGTGCCAAGAAATCTTTATAATTATAAAAAATCCTGTTAGAGAACGGTAAGATCTCCTGTAATTTAACCTTGGCACTAAAAGGGATAAGAAATTTCCTTATATTTTATTCTTGATTTTTTGATACCTCAATCTGCAACAAATAACTGGAATTCAGACAAGGCTGAATACACAAAACTTATGAAGTTAACAATTAACACAGTAAGCAATGTGTAGCATTTTTCCTACATAGTAGCTCAAACCTGACTTTAAGTGGTTATGGCAATTTTCAGTGATCGTAGCTTATTTCTCCTTGTATTTGAATTTATTTTTTCTGGATCAAGAAAATAGTTGTGCATATTAATATATTTGTACATCTATTAAATTTATAAAAGAGATAACATACAAAAATTTTAAAATCAGATTACTTTAGTATACTATGAACACAATGGGTTAATCAAATAGTATAAGATGGATTCTAGCATTTCCCATTAGGTCCTTCACAATTCAATACTTTTTGTCACCTTTTTCAAAACTGAAACAACATTGTCTCTGGTGACCCATGTGCATAGGAACATGGGAATTTTCTCCAGAAAATATATTATTTGGGACTGTCATTATAACTAATTTCTAAGTTACTACTTTGACCTAAGAATTTCTTTTTTGCACCTCAGAGAAACACTGCATATATGAGGCCGAATGCTTTTTTGATTGCTCTTTCATCTTGACAGATTGGTGCAGAGACACATAAGTGACACCTACTGAGAACAGTAATGGACTTCTTTCCTGAATTTTAAAACTCGACAGAGCATTTGGAATCTGGATTCAGATGAAAACCATGAAAAATTCACAAATCCAGACATCTCACTCACTAAGGTAATAATAATAAAGAAATCACTTTCCATGTATCTTTTGAATCATTTACCTGCATTTCTCACTCTACTGAATTAAGAGACATATTTTAATAATTCTAACTGACTGGAAAAAGAGTCCTCATATTATTTATGGCTGTACTTGTTAGGCTAACATCTTGAAACTGGTTTTGGCTGGTGTATAATCGTGAAATATATTGAAATTTGCCAATATATAAACACAAAGGCAATGATTTGTAATTGTCCTGGTTTTGTATATGTGCAGTGATAAAACAGCATAAACAATTTTGCAGGGCAGGTTTTTGCCTGTATGGATGGCTTTAACGAATGAAAATTCACCTTCAAGTGATTGACTTGGTAGCAAAGTTCCCAGTGAAAAGCAATCTGCTCTGTTCTGGAGAAAGATTGCCTGGATGAGTTCTAGCATCTGATGAGCTGAAGGCTGACAGTGAGAGGGATGGCCTCGTTCACTGATATTTTTTTGATCCTAAGTTTGAGAGGGTTTGTTTTGGCACAAGATGATAATCACTATGAGAATGAGAGGTTCACAAGCTGAGCTGGGTAGTGTGAGAGAAATATGTGACATGAGATGAGATGGGGGGAGGACGACATCTGGCATCAGAGTTGGTGGATAATCTGTTTAAAGATGGCTCTGTAGACAACCTTGCACACCTGCAACACCTGCACTGGTGTTTTGAGGTAACCCTTTTGCAGTTTCCCCAGGATGAGTGACAGGAATGACAGCAGCTTGTGTGGAGGTGGCAGCAGGTCAAGACCTCATCCTGAATGAAGTCATGAAGAGTGGACACACTTATATGCAGGGTCACATGATAAATCCAGATCTACAACTGGGAAAAGACATTTAGATCACCCTTTAATATTTTCCCCTATTTCTCCACTGCTGGATCCACTATTCAGATTTCTAAGATAGCACTCCAAGAACACCAAATCTGCTGGATTAAGTCAGGGAATCAGAAAAGCACCATGATATGATTAGGAACACGATCAGGGATGGTACCATAACAGAAGGTCAAGAGAATGGGAGCCAAAGCCCTGGAGGTCTCCCAGAAAAATTCTTCAAAACCATCATGAAGATGACAGAACAGAATCATGTACCTGGAATATATTGTCTCAGTCTTGAGGGTATCTTCTCTACAGTTCCTCAGTACTCTGGTAGAGGCCAAGCAGGAATACAAATGAAGTGAAGATCATTTGATTGCATTTCACTTCATTTCGTTAAGCTGTGCTCACCTGTAATTAATTTTTAGCATGACAGATATCATGATCTTTATCCTACGTTGAATTTGCCCAAGAAAGAAATTCTAGGTCTGTGCAGAGTCTATCATTCCTAATCTAATTTATATCTTGTGCTTAAGTAGGAATGAATAGGTTATGCATAGGAAAGCCTGGGTTATGCAAAATTGTCAGGACTTTTTTTTTGGTGCAACCATCTACTGAAATACTGGATGAAATTTTCTTCTTCTGAGGTAACAACAATAACACCTTTGTGTGCTTAACATCCATGAAAATTATAGCTATTACCCTATCAACTTTCAAGGTTTCCTTTATAACTATGAATTTTCCTGTGTCACTGATCTAAATTCAAGTAGGTAAAGTAGCCTGGGACTGGTGTGGACAGACACTAAAGGGAAAAAGAAATGAAGCCATGATTTGTGATGGTCACAGCTGAAATTCAGTCAGCTGAACTTTTGAAAGATGGCAGACACACTGGCTGAAATTCCAGGTGGTATATTAGACTGAACAACCTTAAATTTTCTCATTTCTAACTTTAGTGATTTTACTGAAACCAAACAACAAACAAAATAAAAAAGCGTATAAATAATGGATGCTCAGAGCACCAGTAACTCATGTAGAGTTGGGAGAATTATACATAGTAAATAAATTATAAGATAAATTTTTCCTTTTCCTATTGGCAAACTGGCTTTGAATAGCTGATAATTTTCCTAGATTTATTAATTTGAAATTAATCAATTAATTATTTATGTAATTAATTCATGGCTTTATCTAATTGTAAAAGAATTATTTGGAAATCTACAATAATAAGGACTTATAGGGCCATGATTGCACAATATTTCACTGCATTTATTTTTGCTCTAGGTCAGCTCTGCAAAATTTCAGCTTCAGTTTCCAAATATTCATGTATGTGAATTTTAAAATCCTTTTACAATGCTATTCTTCAATATTTGCTTGTAAGTTTTATATACCAGTGAACATTTCTATAATAAATCTCTCTACTAAAACTATTTGCAGAAATCAAACAAAATGACTGAACTAAAAAGACTAAGTGTTGAAGGAATCTTTTCCAGGAAATACTGTTGACCTGGACATTTAGGGACAGTGAATTTTTTAATAAGCTTTGCTTATTCCTGATACCCACACAAGCATGTACTCACTAAATGGCATTACATTTGGCAAGGCAGCAAATGTGCAGGTTATGCTGTGACTCCTGACGGGAAGAGGAATATTATGGAGCTAAGGGATCAACAGAATGAGGCTTCAATTCATTAGTTCTTCAGTGATCATTTCAGATGCTTAGTACCAGACCTCCCTGATTGACATTCAATATTCATTGGAAGACAAGTTGAAGTCACAAAATGTACAAGAAAAGGCAACAGAAATGGCTACAGGAATAAAGCAGTTGCCTTGAGAAGAAAAATAAAATAAGGCTTTTGAAAAGAAGGCTGAAGGGAAATACAAATGAGGTTTATATAATCATCATGATGATGGAGTAAGATCAACGAGAACTGTTATATAGAAAATTCCTAAAATCTGGAATTTCAGAGCTCTGAATCTCATAAAAGATCATAAAACAGATGGAAAAAACTAGATTATTTTATTGAATAGATAATGAACTTTTAAAATGTGTTGTCACAGGAGACTGTGCAGAGAGACAGTATCAGTGTTTCAAAAAGATATCAGACTAAGGTGCTAAAGAGTATATGCAGGGATATATAATCTATCCTATATCCCTTACTAAAGAGTATATGCAGGGATATATAATCTATCCTATATCCCTATGTATCACATATTCAATGGCTGTGAATCCCAGGAGAGGAAAAAGGCAGGTGGCCAAATTCACATGTTCTGACTAAATATCATCCCCCATTGCCAGTGTTAGAGGCAGGGTGAGGTGTAGGGAACTGGCCTCACTCACTAGGATGTTTATCACGTTCCTGCAGAATCTGAAACATTTCTAGTATGCACACTTTCTGTTTGTTTATTTCTGCTCCAAATAAACATTGGTTTCCTATGCACTATCAATCATTTTCTTGTGATCAGGTAGCATGAGGCAGAGGTTATAAAAATTGCAGCACCTTCACAGAGCAGAGAAAACTTTTATATCTGTAGATGGTCCTGAAAGATCCTGTAGGGACTTACTGGGACATATTAATTCCACATCTCCCTCCCCATATGAACTCTGTACAGTTTCACAGTCTCACAAGACTGGATCTCTAGATGTTAAGCCTGCTGTTTATGAAAGATGAAGTATTAGTTTTGTTCCATGAGAAATTTCTGTCTTAAGGGATTATCTCCTCTTGTGCTTTATTTGCTGGACAGGGGAAGTGCACATGAACAAGTCTTAACCAGTGCTGGTGCACTGATGCAGCTCTGTCTGCAATAGCAGTGAATATGATATTGAAATGTACCTTAAAAACATGGTCAGCTCACCTGAAAGTTCTTTAGGAAAAAAAAAAAAGTGGGCAAAAACAATGGTACAGATTTGTTTTAAGACCAAAAGGGTCAGAGCAAGCTCACTCTTACAAGTGTGTTTAAAGAAAAAAGTCCTTCCAGACTCCATAGCTGACAGGCTCTCCCATGGCTGACAGAGAGAAAAAAGGCAGTTTTTCTTTCATGCCCTATACTTTCTTCCTCATGACATAAACAGGAAAACCAGAGAGTAATGGACAATTTTCTGCCATCCATTTCTCTTGTGGCAGCAGAGGAAAATAAAAGGGACTCTTAAAGTGCCACCCATTCACAAATCTCTTAATTTATGAAAGCAACACAGATTTCACAAAATCACATACTTCTGAACAAAACAGATGAAACATTTTCCACTTTACATAACAGTGAGGAACTGATTATACTGTTTTGTTTACTTGCCTGTAAAAAGTACTAATGACTAAGTATTCAGGCTGCAAGAAGAACAAAGTTCCCTTCCTTCCTTAGCTGTGTATGGTATCATCATATGTTTGTTGGTGAAGCCCTGAATGCAAACCTCCAGCAGCAGCACTTCAACACAATTCATGCAGTTACATAAATTCAGTTTCTTGTCAGAGAGATGTTTTCAGTTTAAGGCATGCATTTGGGCTATGAAGCAACTGAGATTATCTCTCCTTGTTTATATTTTTTCAGAGTGACATAACAAACTTTCAATAAAGAGGTCAAGCATCAAAGGCGGTTACAGGTTGTTGGCATTCATTTGTCTTCTGGGTACAAAAGAGAACCCTTATTCACTGTGAACACTGAAGAGCTGAAACAAGGCTTTAAATCACCGTATGTTAGAGGCTAGTTCAAAGAGCATGGAGTATAACACCATACTACTGGTCTATAAAAGGAGGGAAACACACAGGGACAGAAAAAAGATCTATAGAAAACCACAAAAAACCACAATGTCTGCTGTTACAAGTGTGAGAAAAAAATCTTAACAGGATGAGAACTTATACTGAAATTTCAAATAAACATCTGAAGTACAGATTAAGCTGTGACTTTATGTAAAACATGAATTGATTTACCCCAAATCTTTCTACAATCATGCTAACAGCATGAAGAAGAAGAATGAAATAATTCTTTGCAATGGTTTCTCACAGGAAAAAACATTCCATCCTATGTTAGAGGATGCAAATACAGTTTAACAGGCTCACAGCTCTGGAAATTATTGCATGAGGAGAGAAACAAAGGCAATAAGTATATAACTGGTCACTGTGGACGAAAAGAAACACAAACAGATCTCATATTTATACATAGACCTGAATTAATGAGAAGAAATTTATGTCATTGTTCTAAAGCAGGAAGGGAAAGGGAAATTTGTGGAGAAATGGTTGACATCACTTTTCTAAGTTTGAGCAATCAGGGAGGTTCAAGTGGAGTACTCAAAAAATGGGACATCTGTTCAACACCGCTGTGGACACCACCATTTCTTTAAACTGATTTATGTACATCAATGACATTTCACAGGAAAATGCAACATTTGCTGCTCTAGAGCTTATACTAAGGTCTAAAGAAATGACACCTTGATTTGAGAAAAGTGGTAGAAGGTTGTGACTGGTGGTTTAGGACAGCTTTGCAATGAGCAACAGCAGTCAAGAAGTGTGAGTAATAGAAGTACCATTTCAGAAAGAAGTGAATAAACTGTATATGCAGTTAGCAACATAATCTGAGCCAACCCCCAAATCTGTCCTCCAGCAATTATGAAAGGGTCATGCGGACTCATTGAAATGATGAAATACATAGAAAAATATATGTTTAACCTCTTTGAACCAGCAGCCAGAAAAATGCAGTACAATGATGCTGGATAGCTTAAAATTCTTAATGAAGTGTTAGAGGACCTGGAGGGATAATGAAATACCCTAACATAGAAGTAATATAATAGTAAATTAAAATCAAAACAGCACATATTTAAGGAGAATAGAGACACAGCACAAGCCAGTTTTCACTATCTTACAATATGGTGCTGGATCAAAGGAAGAAACCCACAGACCCCTGGACTAGCAAAGGACACCTATAGTCCTAATATTTAATTTCTTTGTTTAACAGACTGGTCATATGTATTCAAAACATTCCAGAGCCTTAATATGGCTCGTAAACTGCTGTTATTTTTGTACTTGATTACTAAGAGAAGATGTGAAAGACTGGACTTAAAAGAGATTTTAGCAAGAAGTTGGAGCTATTATCTCATGCTGAGACTCCTGCTACATAACATTGATTGGTTAGAAAAGAAGACCCTGTCAGCCTCTCTTGCTAAGAATGGTTTCTGAACAAACATAGCTTTCCCATATGAGGTGATAGTTTAAAAATAGGAATATATCTTACCACATACAGTTTTCTACAAATGATGTAAGTGACATCAAACACAGTAGCTGTTGGCTTATTTAAAGTTGAGTTCTTAACATGGTATCTCCACTCCGTATGACAGGACAGAGTTAAGACCTGAGCAATAAAATTCAATAATTTGCCATTTATACAGGAAAAAAAATAATGGTAGGTTGAATCATTCCCAAAATGAAACTCATAATAATTCTGAGCAAATGACTGCTTTTAACAGTTATTTACTCTATTTTATAGCACAATGTTAACCTAAGCCATAAAACATAATGACTTGGACTGCAGAAGTGGCAGCACGTTTTAATTTTCATTCCAAAAATACTAATACAGACTGTTTGTAACTTTTGCTTTAGTGCTTTGTATTTAATGTGCAGGAATTTGTTGTAAATTGCTATAAAAATTGGAATTAATTTCTAAAGCAAAATAAAAGCAAATTATTTCCTTCTGAACCCCTCAACCATCTCCTGGACCCATAAAATAGTTTCTTTTATTGAACTGCTCATGAAAAATGTAATGTTTTTCCAAAGCAAAGTTCTCTGCAGTGATGTGCCAAGTGATCTGATCATAATTAGGGAGCTGGGTAACCATGGAGTTTGTTTTCATCTACTTCATAATTACATTGCTTATAGTTCATGTTTTTAGCCTGCAGCTACTACAAAAATTTTTTCAGTGTGTCTGACAGCCAAATCAGTTTTTCTGTCCTTGGTCTCTACAGCAGCCATGGCTGGTTGTAGCCTTTCTGATGGGGATCTAAGTGGTCTCAGGCATAACACCTTGTGCCTAATTGAAGCTGAAGTACTGTACAAGGTGAAAATCAATGTGTGGAGGGGAGAGAGAGTGATAGAAGATGTCAAATGCCATTTCTGACAAGCACTTTTGTCTGTAAAGGAAACACAGGCCTCCCATAAGATGGAAAATTGTGGTCTTTGTTTACTTTGTTTACTCAGTGTTCTCATTCTCAACCCCTTAAGAAAATTAACTAATTGAGCCGCTTTGTTTATTTTTAAAAATTAGCAGAATCACACAAAAAATTTGAGAGTGACAGAAGCCTTTATTCAGAGAACTGTTGAGAAAGGAAGAAAGCAAAAACTAAATTTCTCAGAGCTTTTTGGAATACAAACAGTGAAGAGGAAAAGAAGCAGGGAAAGATGATTTTCGAGATTCACTTCTAACAAACAGGAGACAACTGGATGAAAATCGGACGATGAAAGGCAACTCTGATGGACTGCCAACAATATGAC
The DNA here is from genome assembly GCF_000738735.6 of Corvus cornix cornix. NCBI lineage: Eukaryota > Metazoa > Chordata > Aves > Passeriformes > Corvidae > Corvus > Corvus cornix. The sequence continues at coordinate 90,369,541 of NC_046333.1, read as the reverse complement.
AACATTCATTACTTAGAAAGAAAGAGAGTGAAAACAGAATATTAAGACCAAAAAAATGTGTGAAAAGCAGACTCCAATAAACTCAGAGCTTTTTAAGTATACTTTTGTGGAAAATAAACCTGATGAGGAAAAACCTGGGTTCTGAAAATTTAGTTATGGTTTTGAAAATTATGTCAAGGGCACAAGTGTAAATTACAGTGGCAGATGAAAGATAGGAAGTTAAATTGGTCTTAATGAGTTTGCAATCACTTAAAATTTAAGAATGAAGAATAGACAAGTAGAAACAAGGTAATTTATGAAGGATCTTAAAAGAATAGTTGGAGCATGAGCAAAAGAATAGAAGAGCCAAAGCTCAAAGCAATCACTGCTGGCAGGAGATGTGAATAGCAAGAACACCAGCAAAAGGGCTGGCCACCTCCCAAGGGACCAGAAAGCTATCAACACATGATATCAAGAAACTGAAAGTAAATCTAATGTCTTTTTTGCTCAAATCTTCACTAAAAGGTCAAGTTCAGTCAAACAGGCAATGCAGTTAATGCTCACAACAAAAGGATAAGTCAAGATATAGAAGGATAAAAACAAGCCTGAGATTGCTAAAAATATTTACATACTTGTAAGTCTGCTGCACATGCCCATTTCCACTCCAAGTCATGTGAAAAAATAATTTCACTAATGTCAGAGGCATTAGAAGTCCTTCTGGAAATATTGTGACAATAAGCAAATTTCCAGAAGGCTAATATAGCAAAAATAACATCCACTCTTAAAAGTGCAGAAGAAAAATAAGAATTACAAGCATTTGGCTTAAATTCCCTCATACAAATTAATTACAAAATTTGTAGAAAGAGGGAAGATAATATGGACACCAACCAGAGCCAAAATAGTAGTCAAACATTTCTAATTTTCTTCTACAAGATGAGGAGCGTTTGTGTGTGGAAATACAATGTTTTTATGTCAATAAAATACAAACGTTTTTAAGACAACATATCAGATGCCAGAGTGTGCTGAAATATTCTGGGCAATTGTACGTTCACTAGAGAATCAGAAGTCAGATATTGTCACTTTCTAATAGGCAAGCAATACTCTGGGAGAGATATATGGATGTCCTATCCCAGAACATGCAAGACCTCAGCCAGCATGGGCTCTTGTTTCCAATGAGGGTCATTGACCACACAAGGCTCATAAGTAGAAGGTATTGAAGAACAGTAACAGGTCTGAGAGAGGGTGCTTACAAAGCATATTTCAAATACAGGGGTAAACTAGGTTGGAGAAGATGTACAGAGTGGCAAGTAACTGATGTGCAAATGTGATACAGAAGAGGAAATAAGTTGTTCTCCACACTGAGTGTGGGTAGGGAAGAAATGAAGGCTTTAAACTGGGAGAGGAAATTAAGCTCCAGACTAGGAATGAAAGTTCCTAGTGGGAAGACTAGACAAAAGCAGGAATTGATTTCCCAGAGAGACATTAGAATCTTGGTTTTTAAAAGCAGATGGGGCAGACATTTTCAATACCAACCAGAAATCAAGGAAATGGGATGGATTACCTCACTTTCCTTATATATCTACCTGCTCAGCTGTTGAGGGAAGGGCAGGAGAGAAAGACAAACCCAGTTCAAGGTGGAAGAACTTACTGAGAAGACTGGATAAAATTCACCACTCTGCAAAAAGTGAATAACAGGTCTGTGTAACATGAAGGTTTCCCCAAAGGGCTCTACTGGAATTACACTGTAATCCCAGATCTTCTGAACAGGAACCTTCCCATCTCTTCCAAAACAAAGTGAACCAAAACCTCTGAATTGCTCTTGTTATTTGCATTTAATCTTGTTTACTGTATTATTGCCAGGAACTAGCCAAAAACAAAGCCCCAGTGAGTTAAACACTATATTAGAGCTGAAGAATGGATAGTTCTTACACCAGAGGGCTCACAGTTTGAAGATAGATGTAATTTACTCTTTCTGCTTGCTTTTTTTTATCTTTGAGATCTCTGAAGAAATGTAAATATGTGTTTTCAGTATAGGTATATCTGAGATTTCAAGGAAAATACCTTTGTTATCATCCTGATTTTCAGTGCTTACAGTTTTCTACAATAAGCATTCTAAAATTTGAACTGTTTGAGGGCTATTTTAAATAGGTCAGAGTTTGAGTGTTTTGAGGTTTGGGGGCATTATTATTTTAAATGCTTCTCTATGTAAAACATCTTTGTAGTTGGAAAATTATTCTACTAATTTGCAGTTACCAGTATTTGAGAACAGAACTTAGTACAGCAACCGTATCACACTAGAAATTGTTTGTCATTTCTGAATTACATAACCTGTATCTTGTCTTTCCAGTCTGAATCTGATTTTGTAAGCCAATGCAGTTTTAATCCGGTCCAAATGTCATTCATGGCTATTGTCAAACATTCCATATCTTTAATGTGAGCTAAAGAAAACAACCGTTCACATGAAGAACATATTGCATGAAATGACTGCATGAGTTTTGAGTCTCTTAAACTTAAATGTTTTATCTCAATGTTTTTCAAAACTGTCCACATACTTTCAGATTACTGGAGCAGTTTTGCTCTGGGTTTAGCACTTTAAAGTATATTCCTTCAACATAGTTTTGCTGGAGCATAGAGGGAATGAAAGCAACATCACAGCATTAGAGAATTGAGGCCTATGGTAGAATGTATTTGCAGTGTGAATGAAAAAAATATGCAAATGTTGTGTGCCCTCTCCTAGAGAATACATCATAAAACCATATTATGTACATTACTTTTGTCTCATAATATACAAGAAAATGTCTTTTAAAAAAATTAAAAGTAACTATTGCTAAATATGGGATTTCTGTTATAAATGCCATTGCATTAATCCCAAGGGTTTTTTCACTGTGCAGATTGTCTGTTTGAATAACTATGATGTGAACCTACTTCTTCAAAGAAATAACAATTTATGACATCCAAAGTCGATGTTGATCTAACCTCCAAACTATAAAGTTTGTTTTAAAATAATTCTTAGCATTTTCCCATTACAGACAGTGATTATCTTAAGCTAATACCAATCAACAACTATCATAGGTTTTTGTATTTCACTTACAATTTCATTCTTTTAACAGTGTGTTGCAGCTGCATTTATTGTATATATTGATGTCTGAACTTTATGTTGTTTTTCTCTTATCTTTTTCTCCATCCCCCTTGTAATACACAAACTGAATTTCTGCAAAATTCTAAATGGCTATATTCTTTTTGCCAAGCTTGGTTTGTGACTCTTTTTCTCTTGGTCTTCACATTTTCTTTCAGATCCTCTCTTCTTATAAGATGGTTAAATGATCAATACATTTATTCTGGGTGCAGTTATTTGGCTCTATGCATATACATAATCAGCTTTAGTAGACCACTTAATGAACCTAATCCACTGTGCTTATTTTCACCCTCTTTTTTGAGTATGAATGGACTGAAACATTTGTGTAAAGTTTGGCTGTATGTTTTCATGATTTTTTGAAGCAGGCTATGTGTGTGAATTTAACCAAATGTGTAACTGTTTACAATATAAAAGCTTAGTTTTCCATAGTGACATCTATGCAACTAAATCCATGATAACAGTAAAAAAAGTCCCACAGTGAGGTATGTCTGGATTTATGCAGAGGTTGAGTTAAACTCAGTAACACATCAGACTCATGGAAGCTTCTCCTTGTTGTGTTTAAAAGTATCAGTAATAACATGCACATAAAAGTTTGAAATGTAGTTGCCGTGAATGTTATGTATTTGATAGAATATGAAAATAGGCAGTAACAATAAAAGTATAAATTGAAGAAAAGCTTAAAAATTAAAAAAAAAAATTCAACTGGAATTTCAAATGATTTTTTTTTAATTTCCACATTCAACACTGCAAAACTAGAAAATATTTTTTAGATTTTCATTGCATTTGATTGGTAGCTTAATTTTAAGGACTGTAATTTAATGGGTTCATTACCTTCCAATGAACCCATTAATCCATGTAATTCATTTACAAGGCTGAAAATCTGACCAAAGCTTGTTGTAATAAAAATGAGGCAGCAGTTTTCCCTTGTTTGACTTAATAATTTCTAATATCTCTAAAAAGACCTCACATATTTTTTATTATATAATAGAATGTCTAATTTTATAGGTTGCAGTAGTTGTAGATTTAAACATTTTATTCATTTGCAACATTTTTGTTTTGTTTTGAAATTTGGGAAACATATTTGTGCAATTTTTTCCTTGGCTTATTCTTAAGAGATACTACTGTGAAGTGATATGGTCCACAATCTGTTTGCACATTACAGCAATTAAAAATGGTGCAATATTGTTGCTGTCTTTATGCAAATGAGAAATTAAATAGCCTTGAGATGATTTAGATACACCCGTAAATCAGACAGGCTAAACAAGTAAGCTTTGCTTCTCACAGATGTGACAGCCAGATGTGGCTCTGCTTTTTATTTCATAGCTGTAATCTGTACTGGATTTAAGTTATTTCCTGAAAAATAAGGCAGGCACTCAAAGCTGAAACATCACTAGTTGCTTCAGGTCACTACTTGTTTTTAGCTGTGAGCATTTCCCTGTTTGGACTCTTTTTGTCTGGAGAAGAGGTGAAACAGGAATTGTTGTTTCAAGGCTTTGAAATTATTAAATAGTTTTTGGCAAGTGGTGCAAAGTGTTTTCACTGTAGCAGGTTTGTTTCAATACTACATTAAATTATCGCTCTTTCAAGCCAAAATTAATAAATATGCCAGGATGATCATGTTTTAGTGTAGAGAGAGTGTATTACTGGCCAGGTCCCTTGATGAAACAGAAAGCTTTCATGGGCTTTGGCTTTCACATTTTTTTTGCTCTATTCAGTTGCTAATGCCTTCTCTAGAATTAAGAGACCAAGATTTTTCCTCAGCATGCACATTCGTCCAATTAAAGGTAATGAGTGAAATGCTGTCCTCAGTTATGTGATCATGAACTCCAAGAACTTTGTGCTAATTTTATTGGAAATTATGAACAAAAAAATCTAAAATTGTAGCTGTGATTGCCTGTATGAGATTCAGGAAAAGTGCCATCATGTCTCCGTGCCTTGTACAGTCCTTACTCCTGTTGCCTTGTAAATGAAGACTCCACATACTCCTTGCTCTAAATCTAACCTCTGCCTGCTCCAAATTAGTCAAAAAACCCTACGTGCTTGATAGTAGGAACCCAAGATACTGACACTTTCACAGAAAAAAACAGTAGTCAAACACCCTCCGCTTGCAAATGGACGAAGCAGAAAGGTGACCTTAAAAGTTGACAGCGTGTCAGGTTTGTTTTGGCTTTCCTATTCATTTGCTTGCTGTGGGCTTTTCCTGTATTGACACTGCTTTTCCTGGATTGTCTGGCAGCTACTACGCAGTGATCAGCTCTGAACCTCACAGCTCTGCCTTGCTATAATGTTGAGTGTTCTGAAACAATGAGTAAAGAGTTGTATCAAACTGGGTTATGCTCATCAGGACTTAGGCACTCTGAAGACTTTCTTTCTCTTCAGAGAGCAGCACAACCAGATCCATGGAATTAACTGGAAAACATTTCTTATCCTTTTTCCTGTATGTTCTAAACAAAAGGTTTGCTAGCCACATTTTTAGACTTTCAAGTCTTCCTTTAAGTATAACTAGTACAAGTTATTTGGGCTCATAAATTTTGATTCTTTATAGGGGTTTATGACTCCCAGCAATCTATATGGAAGCAATTTGGTAAGTAGGAATAGGATCAGTTCTCTCTGTCCCTTTATAAAGACATATTCTTGACAGAACACACAGTAATGCTATCAGCTAGTCCAAGGGTATAAACACCTGGTTTGATACCACTCCATTAGAAAGTAACATGGGCATGAAGTATGATCCAGCTGTCTTGGAGTTTTCTGTGCTCAGATTATCTGACTTTGGTTTTAGACATGGTCATGCACTAAAAACTGACAGCCATAATTCAGCTTCTTCAGTTGCAGTATTCAGCGTATCAAACTGGGTTTGAGGGCCAATGTCTTTTCAAAGAAGACCTCTTTCCTTCTTTTCCTTTTTTTATTTCTTTTTTTTTAATAATTTGACGAACCTTGATGCAGGTCAGCTATTTACCTGTGTATATGTCATATTTAGTTTTTGTTAGGTATTATTATCCTGGATAATGTGGCTACCTCCTGCTAATCTGGAAAAGAGAATAAAAATAGGCAGATGTAATTTGCTTATTCGGGCAGACAGGAGGTTAGTCAGTAAAGGAACATTGGCATGGGAGAGTTCTCAAGTGTAATGACTCAGTATTAATTTAAAAACAGACTTAGAGAGTGGTCAGTTTACAATTTATAATCTGTCTGAATAGATTGGCCTGCAAACCTACACTACTTTTGCTGTGTTTTTCAAAAAAGTGGTTTGTTCTGGAACATGGTAAAAGGGCAGATCCTGGCTGTAGCCCAGCTAGAATGGTTCTCTGGTAAACAAGTGTCTGTTATTTTGTCATGACAAGGATTACAGGACTCTTTTTCTAAGTCTGTTTATTGAATTTATAATATTAGGTTCACTTTTAAAAGTCAATTTAGGTCTCAAATAAACAAGGTAGCAGAAACCCAACCCTACTTAGTATTATTGCTTTTTACTTCAGTCCATCACTTGCATTTATTTCCACTATGGTGAACAATCTCCTTTATTTATCATCTCATAAATCATAAATTGGAAACTTTTTAATGTATTTCAGGACCAAAAAATCAGGGTGGTTTACAAATGGCAATTCTGGGTGCTGCTGAATATTTTTCTCTTGGGTTTATTTTCAAAACTACGAAATTTCAAAATCTAGACTTCAGAGAAAGATCTGACTGGCTAGGAAAAGGTGTACTTTAAATAGAGAATGTGGTTGGTTTAAGTCACAGTATTTTTGAGAAAGACTACATGAGCCCTCTGTAGATGTCTTTATAATGAGCTTCCACATTAATTTTAAGAAATCAGTATGATGTGCTGCTTGCAGATTATAATGTAATTCTGTAATACAAATTAGATCAGCTTTGAATGTCTTTGAAATGTAGTGTGTTAAAAATGGTATGTACAGGTTAAAAGATACAGATTCAGAACACCGGGATTTACATGAAATTATCACACATGCTTTGATAGAGTCCTAGACTGATTCAAAAGAGCAAGTTTCATATGAAGCTGTCTCATTTTCTTTGATAGCCACCTTGATCTTTATGCAGTCATCTATTAATTATATTACAGATAAGGTAAATAAAAGTGCTGAAATATTGAGATCACAGCCTCCTTTTTTCTTGTGAAGACTAAAGGTATGCTTCTATGAAGTCAGTGAGCAACGGGGAATGATAAAGGTATTCTTTAGCTGTCAGACAGTATTTATTTTGACACGTGACTGAAAGATCTAGAGTTCAATAGCTAAAAGCATAACTGAAAGGGTAAAATTTATATGTGATCTAGACCAAAGGTGCTATAAGACAGTTTATGGATTTTCCAGGGTCAATGCAGTGGATAACACTGTGAAGGTTTTCCTGGTGGAATTATATTTCATTTAGTTCTCACAAGACTATGCTGTGAGCCTCATCCTGCCATGTGCTGATCACCATACAACTGCCACTAGCATCACTCTGCATTCCTGCTTGTTTCCTCTCAGGTTTGGCCTCTCTGATTGCCTCACACAAACAGCTTGAAAGCTTTAACCCTGTTAGTTCTAGAGGAGCCCATCATGCTTATTACAGACTAAACAGAGGAAATTTGCTTATTTTATCAGAGTTCAGGATTTAGCAGTGTGGATTTTGAATGTGGAAATTTTCCGACTTTTTTTTTTAAAGGCAGCAACATTTAGCTAATAAGGTACAGTGTCACTGTTACACAGATGTCACTGCAGAATACTCTGTGTCAAGAAATTGGCTTACGTGCTTACTCTTTAATTCAAAATTTTCCAAAAGCAAATTCCTTTGCTTTCAGTAAGCCTTAATAGAAATGTCTAGCCTATGAAAGGTCTTTATCACTGTGGGGATGGAATATTCAGCTGAACTAAATGCATTTATTCACTTTAATATTAAATTCCAGTGTCCTGCCCTCTGTAGATACAGATAACTGAACCTGCCACAAAAAAAAAAAAAAAAAAGGTAATCAAATGATGTGCATCTCTTCTAGAACAATATCTTGATTTAAACAAACATACAATTCCCTATATAAAACCTCCATGGGTGCAATAGGTTTAATTCAATTCTTTGCTTATATAAACACTGGCATTGCCTGAAGATGACTCAAGAGGTCTTCTTTATTTCTTTATTTTACTTTAGATGTTCACATGTATTTAAATTTATTGCTAACATTGCATGATATGGCTGACTGTGAGATCATCAAAAGTTAGTAACTACACCTCTGTCTCCACTGATGTGCTAAAAATATAAACTAGCAATATGCTCATAAAGCACTCTAGATTCCTGCGTTCATTATTGGTGCATTTCTTCTTTAAGGGATTCTTTTCCTAGTTCTGTATATTTCTGTCATAGTCTTTAAAGGGTTTATTGTCTAAACATGCACATCATTCCTACCTCCATTGACGATATTTATGCTATAAATGTATGAAGAGGGAAAACAGTCCTTATGCTTTTAAAAGTAGTTTATGTAAATATTGCAAGAAAAAAAGCTAGTCAGAACCCTGTCCAGTATTTTTCTGTACTAAAGTTCTTTTGTAAACTCACTTTGTAGTCAAGACAGATGAGTTTTTTGTAAGCTTATTTTTCTCAAACCAAGGAATGCAATTAGGTGACTTTTATCTAAAACATAAATCTGCTGACTTGCTGCTAACATTTTGTAAAATGAGGAGGTAGGCAATGGTCACAGCAAGAATTTCCTAGACTACAGTTATATAGGTGCAAAGTTCCTAATTTTGTGTTTTCCTCTACAGAATAATTATGTGGGAAAACAGTGTGAAGCATACAGTGGCTGTAGGCAAGATGAAGAGACCATGGAGAATGAAAGAAAGAAAGACCCCAATCCCCTGAAAAAAAATTATAGAAATCTATAAAAACATTATTCTTCTTATAGGATGTCTGAGTGAGATCCTCTGCTAGATAGGTTTTCATCAAAATCAATGTTATGCTATGTATTTTAAGATCATCTTTGGTACCAGACAAAGAGCAGTAACATCAGTGCTTGAAAAAACAGTGGTTTAATGTAGCAAAGTACTAATGCAGAGAAGAGAACTTATTAAATAAGTATGTATGTTTTCCATAAAACAGAACTGGAGTATCACCAACAAATGATGAGCACTTTGGCTATAAGTACGTAGCTTCAACAGGTTTCCATTCATGAGCTAAATTTACTGTAAAATACATTTGCTACTGGGTGGGGATGTTCTTTGCTCTTCTGGCCTTTGGGTGATTTCTCTAAAATTGTCAAAACTGAAAAGTGATGTGTGTTTATAAGTCATGTGCATGCTTGAAATTTTTGAAAACTACATCCTGAACAACATATCAGACCACACAAGGTATGCTTATATGGACAACTTAAAAATATCCAAGGCTTTGCTATGCAGATTTACCCTTTTCAGTTGTTGAGTTTTGTTAAACTTTCTCAGGGATGGGATATTGGGAAAGGGGATTTAAAAAACCCCCAAAAAACAATTGTCATAACTCCCATATCATGCCAGTAGAAATACTTTAATTTTCAGACACTTTATGTAGTAGAAAAGAAACACATTCTGTTATGTGTTAGTGAGTATGTCTATTAAAACAATTTTTAAATCCTTAATTTATTTTCCCCTCTGAATAAACTTACATATACACTAATTCATATATATATTTTACCTGTTGTTTGGGTGCTTGGCGTGGGGAGGGTACTGTTGTTGGTTTTGTTTGATTTGGTTTTTAATTGCTAAAAAAATTAAGTCATTCACTGAAGTATCAAATTCTTGAGTATCTCCAAATGGTTCTGGATTATCTGACATAGACCAACATCTCATACTACAATAGCCATGATATGGCCAAAGAAAAACACAGTGCACAAACTAGTTAGGGACCTCAGAGTCACAGTCAAAATCTCTTTTGATGTTCTAAACAGATCCTTGTCCTTGCAGCTGTGAGAGCTGGCACTGGCATGCAGCTTGTTGATGTGCACAGACATGAAACTTGTGATAACACCATGAGAGTCACTAGAGAGGGGCTGACATCAGGTGACCTCTTCTAGGTGGCAAAGCAATTTTCAAGTAGAACATCAACCTTCAAGGGCAAGTAGATGAGCAGGAGAGGGATTTTTTTTTTTCTAGTTTATAGTTTTTTGGTTTTTTTTTCCGAACCTTTTTTCTACCTTTTACAACCGGTACTTTCATTTTCTAAGACCTATATCAAAAAATAAGCAAAATCCACTGGTTTTATTTGGATTGACTGTGGCTGAGCCATTTAAAGTAGAATGCTGGAGTATTTGTAAGGTTTTATACTGGGATTTTATCTTTAGTATAATTTTCTTTCAATATGGGTAGCTTCCATGTTAAGTGTAGCTATATCACACATTATTATATTATAGAAAATATTTTTAAAGATAGGCTAACAATTACTTTTTTTCCACTTGGTTAAAACTGTGTGCCTTTGTTTGAAAGTAAAAATAGGTGTTTTCTTGCAGGAAGAAGCTACATCCACAAGACTAAAAGACACAGCAAGGCATTATATCCAAGATCAGTTGGGGAATTCTGAGACAATGTTGCATTGACAAATTATTAGAAGACCTTGAGTTATCATACATTTTGAAAGGTCACTCACCCTGTGATAACAAAGGCTAACACTTCAGACCCCAACTTCCTCTTCCAGATCCTACGTGTCTGAGCAAACCCAGCAGCGTAGCACATCGGTGACTACTCAACCGATGTCTGTACCCAGTGACATCATACCAAGATTCATCTGCTCCTTAGCATACCCTATGCCAAAGCTATAGTGTATGCAATCATGTATGGTGTGCATCATTACTGTAAATGCTTTTCAGTACAAAAGTAAGCTTCAAAAGGAGTTTTAAACCGTCTCACAAGGCATATATATCTGTAGTGCACAAATCAGACAGGAAATAGTTGCACCACCTTTTCCGCTAAATTTACAGAACATCCGTCTAACACAAAGCAAAGAACATTTTTGCAGCAAGTATAGGTTCATTCAGAGTTGATTAGAAGGTAGAAATTATACACAGAGCCATCCATAATAATTATGCCACTTTTACAACAATTCATTCTTGTTCTAATTTTCCTGCAAGCTAGTCATGGGATGCCCCTGTAACTCCCACTGATATATTGACATAAGAAGTTCTGAAAGTTTGTCTTTCTCTAAAAATACACTTGAACTAGCTGAACTTCCTGATCTACTTCTCTCCCCAAAATAAACAATGAGTGCGATCTGTTTGCATTTGAGAAGAAGTTGCTCTGAATATCCTTAAGTGCTTTTGTAGAAGTGCATTTAACTGCACATATTATTCTGTTTTTTATTATGTAATATTCCCAATATGAAAAATCCAAAGGATTTAATTGGCACATAAAAAAACAATATCCTTAACATGAGATGTTAACATTTAGTAATTATATTTAATATTTTAACATTTATGAAAATCCTGAATTACAATAGATTATTTTGGAAAAGATCCCATGTTATTTGTTCCCTAATAGTCCCAGGGACATTTGACTTTTTCCAAAAGAAATATAAATCTTATTAAAAAAACTTTAGAAAGTTGGTGTCTATATGTCTAGAGAGGTTACTTTCCTTTTCATCTTTTCTTCATCCAAATTCTGATTTCTTTGCCTTTGTCAGCTTAAATTAGGCTTTTAATGTTATTTTAGCACTTTTTATTTAATATGTACTGAAAGTGGTCTGTGCCTAATGTTAGCACAGCTGTGAAATTTGATTTTTATCCTCTTTACTAAAGGACTTGCGGGAGTATAAAGATTTTTATAACAGTGCTTCCTAAGGAGGTAGAAACAATCAATATACTACCACTTTAAAAAAAAAAAAAAAGTAGATAATTTGCACAGTACTCTTGACCATTGCAGTGATTAAATAAACGCTAGGTGTAGTCACCCACTGCCTGTAAGCTCATAAGGATAATTTAGCCATTACCATCCACTCCTGCTTTTTATGTATCCAATTCAGTCACTGTGACAACAGCTCCAATGTATTTCATCGACTCATGTGATAACTGAGTAGAAAGAACCTCTGGAGGTGATCTGACCCTGCAAGGCCACCTGAAACTGGACTGCTCAGGGATGTGTCCAACATAGTTTTGGATATCTCCACAGAGAATTCAAGAAATTCTTGCACATGTTTGAAAACCTTTGTGGAGAAAAGATTCTTCATAATATCTAAAAGCACTGAGGGGGCTGGAGACCTACATCTACTGAAGCCAAGGTAATTTTGCATTATTGCAAAGAAAGTCAGGTCCTCTCCACCTAGCTTCTTCAACAGTTGGTGTAGAAGAGATCCACTTCTTCACTTTTAGAGGAGGGCAGAAGCACTGCAGGTCAAAAAGAAGGTATTACATAAATGGCATTTTTGACCACCAGGAGATGATTCCAAGGCTGGCAAGGCTGATGCCTGTGTCCTGCCTTCAGGATAGTCCACTAGCCTCCATCCCAGCTAATCACTGGCAGGTGTTTAAGCCACCTTTCACTGCCTCAAGACACTGAGCCCAGGCTAAGCCAGGTTGTGGACTACAGATGCTTCCCATGCCTGCAGAAGAAAGGAAGCAATTAATTTGTCCCTTCTGCAGGAAGTTTGTTGCTTCTTTCTGGAGGAAATCTCAGCCAGAGCCATATACACAAGCAGCATCTGTACCTCCCGCTGGTCCCTCACCATCTCCTCTTCAATGTCATCTCAGTCTCCAATGGATCTGGGTCCCTGGTGACCTCAGAGCAAAACTATTTTGTCATCTGATGCATTCATTTGTTCTCCTCATTCATTCATTTCTTGCCCTGCCTCTCCATATCCTTCCTCCTACAGGGTTTCTCTCTTCACCTTGTTAAGCCTTGGCAGGCGAAGGCACAGGAACCACTTTTCCAGCAAGGAGTGGATTGCCTACAGCAGGTTCCCAGGGGTGAGGTTGGTCTGGCCACTTCTCATCAGGTCTGTGTGGGAAGATTTAGTTAAGGGGGCAGGCTTGTGGCAATCTTCCCCAAGCTGGACTGGTCTCAGGGGAAATCCTCCTTCATCAGAAGGTCAGTGTAATGTCCTTCATGCTCCAATCAGAGCTAGCAACAAACCCCTTTTCTTCCTTACCACCCCTGACTGCTCCAAGGCCTCTCAGTGATCACATAAGTGACACACTCAGCAACCTGAGGGCATAGTTCTGTGGGTGGACTTCTTTTAAGGGCTCTTAAGGTACAACAGTTTACCCAGTATGATCTGTCAGGTGGCTGGAGACAGCAAGGGGCTATTGAGAGGTACATACCTCTATTTTCTGACTCCAGGATTTGAAGTCTTCCATCAAAGCCATCCACTAAGTGGCTTCTCCAGGAATGTCTGGAAACCTCTCAGTATGCCAAGGAAACTTTCATCCCAGTTCTGCAGGAAAGCTTGCGCCTGCATTTCTTGTTTATCATTCCCTCACACTTGATGAGTTTACAAAGATAAAATAGAAAATATCTATAATGATAAGTTTCTTATGAACATTTAGGATTAATCAGAAAGAGTACTTGTTCCATGTGCATTCCAAGAGCTCTGTGCAAGTGTGAAAATATAACATTAAAGTAAAATATATTTTACAATTATATTTTCAATAATTCTTCTTTCAACATTTTTCACAATTTTTAAAATTTTTTGACTGTTTGCATGCTTTTTCTTGATAAGACAAATAATTATCACTTATGATCAAGACTTCCGTCCTTTGTTTGAGAGGTGATTTATAAAACCTTCAACATTACACAAGACCAAAATAATATGCCATTTTTCTTATATTATGGAATACTCTAATATTATGGAATACTCTAATATATATATATATAAAATACTATACTATACTATACTATACTCTAATATATATATAATATATACATATATAATATATGTATTTTCTTATATTATGGTATTAACTAATAGTATTATTAAAATCAATAATCTCAAAAATGTAGTCTGGTATCTAAACTATTTTAGATAATGGTACTACTTCTTTAAAGTAGTGTTGAATAGCTCTTTCATGAAAACTGAATAGTCTGTTTCACATTCAGTTAAAGTTAATAATAGAAGTTAATCCTAATAAATTTCAACAAATGAAAAAAAATTTAAGTTAATATACCACGCTGTTTACTTAATCACTTAAAATGTACCTAGTAATCTTACCTAATCACCTGTAATGTACCTAGAGCTGAACTTTAGAAAAGATTCACAGAATTGTGCTTTAAATTATGTAGAGGGGTGTATCACTGTCATTTCCATCATTTCTAAGAAGCAGAATATTGAAAAATCACTTTCACATAAACCCACAATGAAACTTTGATAATAAATTTGTCACACTGACAATGACAGAACAATAATAGCATAGTTACTATAGTTGTACTTTTACTTATGGCCGTAGAGGTTACATACAGGGATTTGGCAAAAGAAACTGTCATGTTGTTATCTGACCTTTTAGTTAGTGTAGTCAGGTGCTTGTCAGTAGCACTCCATCTTGTATTTTGACAGAATTAAGATCTATTTTTTTACTAAAACCATCCTGGGTAAGCTTATATCAAGAAGGAGCTTTTCTATGTTACTAGAAAAAAAAAGATATTTACTTTCTACATGAAATCAGTTACATGTCAGGCGTTCAACAAGTACACCACTGAATGTGTTGCAGCTAGAAACTACCATTGTTTAGATGTAATTTTTATACACACTGGTTTTGGTTATATGAAAAAAGACTTCTGTATGTGTGTGTGAGCTGTGCACTGGTATGTAAAGCAGATGAAAAAAACAACTGATAAATCTTTGTACATTTTGTATTTGATGTACTTGAGGGAAAAATAAAAGAAAATTTCAAAAATAACCAAAAAACCACAAGATTTGAAAATATCTTGGTCCATTTCTCTTAACAAATTTTATCTGAGGGACTAAAAATAGCTTTTACTAGAAGTGCTTATCTTCTGTGAGCCATGGGGTTTTTTTATGAGTGCTTGTGCAGATGCACAGAACTGGAGGGACAACATGAGAAATTGCCAAAAAAAGATATGTAAAAAACCTGACAAGAAGGCAAAATTTAATTCAAGAAGCATCAAGGACCCAAGCGCTATTATGCATTTTTCACTCTCTGAGTTTTTGCTTACAGCTCTTTTTAATTATTCCACCTGATACTACAATGATTGTGGAGGTAGACCTACCAAAATATGTGCCATTAAACTAAAATATGCATAGCCTTTGCTGATTATAATCCATTCTTACTCTTGAGAAGATGTTGACCCATATGCTACATGACTTCCTTCTCTGCTTTGAAAAGCAGTACAGAGTTGTAAGATTCCACCTAAGGAACTTGTTACAGGCCCAGAAGAGACATATGCTTAATATCACATTGGGATATCTGGAAGGATTTCTTTACTGTGTAAAGAAACACAGTATTCCCTATTCTTCCACTTCATTAGCAGCACTTTGTTTCTTCAGCTTTGAAATGAGAGTTTATTACTTTCCAGTCTAAAGATGAGCTCAATATTGGCAAGCCAAGAAAAACCTATGAACATATACCTTTGTTTTATGTGCTCAGAAATCTCTGCATAGTCCCACCACAATTTTAAAACCAGGGAACACCCTTCCTCCTAAATTAGGTAGCTGCTGTAAAGCTGCATTTGTAATAGCTTTTAGATACAAAATGTCTTTGAAGAGATACTGACATATATCTGAGGAAACATTTCCTCTTTATTTAAACATCCTGAAGGTAAGAGGAAGAGTTCTGTAGGTTATCCTGTCAACAAAAACAAGAAAAACTTAATATCAGGGACATAGGTAAAAAGTAGTAGTTATAAAATACCATATATGTTTATGTGATGTTGCCATCAACATATATTTAGCCAGATATATGTTGCCACGTTAAAACTTCAGGGAAGGTAAAAAATTCAGGCTTCAATAGACTTGAGAAGCAGTGCTTGAGACCCTGTGGATTAAAAGTGTATGAAGTGAGAGTGTCTTGTCTTACTCCAGTTATACAGAGATGAAACTTCACTGTTTTCTGGCATGAAAGTAGAGTATTTTAGAGATAAATCAGACCTCTCTAATTCCTACAAGTCTAACAAAGTTTTCTTAGGCAAATTAAACTAAGCAAAACACACAACAACCTCACCTTTCCCCTGTGCCCCCCGCTCCAAAAGAAAAAATCTCCTAGATCCTGGAAAAGCTTCGTAAAAAAGATTAAAATTTACATATAGTTCATATATATACTGATTTTAAGATATACCTCTTGAAAACATCATGAAAGTGGAAAAGAAATAAAAGTTGTACTTATTTTGTAGTGACCTGAATTTAGCATCAGATGTTAAAATCGAGACATGAAATTTTGGTAGAGAGATAAAAGTCTGAACAGAGACCTGACCACATGCCGGATGATATTAGTGGCAGATGTGATCGTCAGAAGTGTGATGGCATTTCCTCTGAATAGGCGAATGGACTCTTCAAACTTTGATGTTAACATGATTAGCAATGAAAGTATGCTTTGTTCCTTTGCCTTCACATGGTCTCAATATTGGCAGTTATCGTTTACTTGTATTTTTAAATCAAATATTATCCTGCCCTGTATTCATGTGCAGATGCTTTGCACAATGCTGCTTTTTCTGTTGGACCTAAAAGAAAACTGTGAATCATTGTGCTGAACAGAAGCTAATTTTTTCTCTCTTTTGCTCAATCCATGCATTTGTATTTCCTAGTTTTATATTGGAAGCCACAGTACCATGCTTTCCACACAACACCAATATCCCTATTACTTTGTCCATTGCCCCCAGAAAGTCATTAATTGACTGCAAACCAACTTTATTGCAAAATGACTGCAGTTTTATTAAGCAACGGGATTTACAGGCAATAACATAATCAATAGAACATTAATATATCACATAATTAAGCAGTTCTTACAAGCTCTGCCTGTAGCCTTAAATATATAGAACATCATTGTGACTAGTGATAGCTGTTGTCCAAAAACGATTAAAATCATGATTTCTAGAGTGGGAAAATACATATCCTCCCTCAGCTGAAGGTAAAATGTCCTGTTTATCCCATACACATCCTCATTAGTCACCTAAAAACTCCCACTTGTCCACCTTAAAAATAACAGCTGTGTAAGATTGTTACTATAATGCAAGTTAGAACAGCAAGGTATGCTCCTGAGAACATACAGGGATCAACTTTTTTATTTGAACTCCTATAAGTTCACCTGGAAGTCAGTGATGCTTCCTGTATTTTGCACATTACTTGCGTGAGTAAAGATGGCACAGCAAACAAA
Source organism: Corvus cornix cornix (assembly GCF_000738735.6). Classification (NCBI taxonomy): domain Eukaryota; kingdom Metazoa; phylum Chordata; class Aves; order Passeriformes; family Corvidae; genus Corvus; species Corvus cornix. Next base: position 90,352,154 of record NC_046333.1, on the reverse strand, counting down.
ATGGATAAAATATTAATTCTTGCACATTAGATTACTGCTGAATGTCTTCCATCTGCTGCAATAAATCTGGGTGTACTTATGGAGTTCTATGAACCTAAAACAGAGTTTACTATTTCCATGAAGTCTATTTGCTCGTGAAAGAACGACATGTGAGATGATGGAATCTGTTCAAACAGTATCTCTCAAGAGCTGAAAAGGACTTGAACACATAACTTTCCCAAAACTTACACGAATAGTCTCTGAAGTTCTATGCATTCTTTTTAAGCCAAATTAATAATTATTCTTAGTACATGGAGACATGTAAACCTGGAAAGCCGTGTCTGGACTGCCCTATTGGAATGTGGTTCTGCTGGCAGCCCTGAGGTCAAATTTCCTGACCAAATTCCGTTAGTACTTCCATGTACTTTTGAAATGTTCTCTTGCATATGGTAGTCATGTTGTCTCTTGAACAAGGAAATGTGTGGGACAGAACAATGCAAATATCCAGCACCTCCAGGATATACCTCCCATAAAGCCTCAATACCAGTACTCTGTAGTGCCTCTCCTGAAGTACTTATAAGTCTATCCACTCTCACAAGACTTTGTAGAATTAGATCATGAGATCTTCGTGCCATAACCCTGTTCCTTGTTTCTGTACGTAGAATGTCTCTCTTCAAAAAACCATGGCACACATACGCCTCTCATTTCTAAGTATGGCACCCAAGCAAATGACAGTGTGCTACCACTGAGAAATCATCAATCAGGAGACAATCTGGACAGAATTACTTTATTAGAGCATAGTCTGAGAAAGTCAGATGCAGCAACTCCTATTTTAAAGAGACCACTGGCAATTCTGATCAAGTCAACTTAGTGCAGAGAGGAAAGCATTGACACATGGAGGAAGAAAAGTTGGTGGAGCCTTATGAACCAAAGGCAGTAACTCTGATTGGAAGGAGGCTGTGTATAAGGAGGTCCATCATAAGACTGCTGTGCAGCTTCTTCTATTCTTGGAATGGAAGATGGGAAGACAGATCTCCAAACTAGTAACTCAAAACAGAAAGGAGAAAAGGATATCCCTAAAGTATACTTTAAAGGATACTTTGGGAATGTACCCCTAAAGGATACTTTCAGAGAGAAAGACAGCAAAACATATGCCATGTGCATAAGCCTATGAGTGACCGACCTCCTCCTCCCATTTGCTTTGTAGGACCTTCCAACCTAACAAGGAAAACTCTTTAGCTTTTTTGAAATCATTGTCTAGGGGCAGTGAGAACTGTCCCAAAGATATTCACTGTCCAGCACCACACTTCCAGGATGGCAACCTCTTCCATTATGCATCTCCAAGTTATTCTTCTGTCACGTACATGTGAGCCCTAATCACAAGCCAGAGATCAGTTATCCTTTCACGCTGTGTAGGATATAGTTCTGCTACACCTACAGTCATCTCAAAAGCACATTTGGGACATATTCAGACTATCGTCCCTACTACTGATGAGGAGGAGCAATTGTCTTTTGCTGATTCCCTACTCCACAAGCTCCACTTCAGAATTTTCCAAGGAAACTACTCAACATTTCTAGGAAGCAAGATGATCAAATCCTTAAGGGAAATTTACTGTAGAAAATATCAAGACAGTGTTCATTCTGTAGAAAAGGAGGCAGAGTGAAGTAGATCACTTTTAGGCCAGACTTCACGCAATTTCACCATTGCTCAGAGGGACTCTTGATTTACGCACAACACACACACATAACTAGTTCTATCAATGCTGTCTGAACATGAGGATGAACATGGATGTAAGCCCAGAATTCCCTCTGGCAGAGAACTGTGTATTATCAAACACAACAAAAAAATAACCAGATCAAAAGCAGGGTCCCAGGAGAGTCTCACAATCTTATCCATTCTGGACACTTTCTTATGAATAACTGGGCAAACAGCCCAAAGCCTGATCTGGTTAGAATTGCACATCAGGTTTATACATTTGACAACAATTAAATATTTTTGTACTTTCAAACATGTGTTTGTTCTCTGGACTTAAGGTCTTTTGGGACTGCCCTTAGCTCTACTGCTGTTTTCTTTGTCTTCCCTATGAGATCTCCATGCACATGCTCTGATCCCAGGAGATGGGAGCCCCTGTACACTAATGGTCTCTTATAGAAGATGTGGGAGTCTCCAGCCTCCTTCCAAGGAAAGGTTTGAAAAAGATGACTGCCAAGTGCAAAAGATATTCTCCCTGGGATCAGGGATATGAGATATTGTGCTGCTTCTAACTAGGAGGTGCACTGCCAGCATTTTTCTGCCATGCTTTGAAACTGATGTAAGGAATGGCTTCTGTCAGACAAAACAGTAGTATTCTTGGATCAAGACTAGCAGAAGACTGGCCAGGATGACAGACTGTGATATTTGTGATGATGTCTTGGGAGCAGTATCCCATTGCTCACCTTCTTCCAAAAGTTCAGGAAAATTACATCCATATATCCTAGGTAGTGAGTCCAGGAGTATGTTTTCTGATGTAGAGTAATGATGGAGGCTGGTACTCAGTATGGAATGATTTTATTTATTCTTCCTTGTAGTTCTACAGGAAGTTCAAATTTTTTTTCAAGTAATGGAGGAGAAAAATGTTTTCAGGTTGAGGAAGGAAGGGAGAGCAGAGTCAGGAAGACATGGATGTCTGGTATAGAGAACAGTCAGTCTGCTTGCTGACAGCAGCCTGCTCTTACAGGAACCAAGGGAGAGAGTCGTAGCTGCTGAGAGAACAAAGAAGAGCAACAAAAGGGAGAATACCATTTGAAAGGGAGGACAAGGAAAGAGAGAGACAAGATAAAAGTCTTGAAGCCAGGAAAAGGCCCTGAGAATAGGTGATGAAGATGGCCAATGAACATTTACACAAATAGCCTCCAGCTGCACCTCTTCCATTCCAGGAAAAACTGACTGAAGCCACATCCATGGTCAGTGAGCCGAGAGCCATAAGTGCTTATTGTCAGGAGAAACTGCACAGATTGTGGCTCCAAAGGTAAGAGGCACTCAAAAAAGGTGCATGTGAAAACCCTTTTATATAGGTGATTGTACTCAAGACCCAAAACGCCTGCACTGTGGGCATGGGTACTGTGTGTTATCAAAGGGTGCTTTCCAGAGAGATGTGAAAAACTTGAATCAATCTTCCCAAGCTTATGAGAAGCTATCAAACAAATGTAGATAGGCTCAAGCACCATAAGCTGAGTATTATTCTGGGGGAGAGGGTGAAAAAAAGGCAAACCCAGCATTCTAGTGATACCAAAAACATGCGCTCACCCCTTGTGATGGAAAAGCAGGCAAGAGAGACAAGTTTGTTGGAGTGAACAGCACTTCTGCTATGCTTCTCTGATCCTCCATATAACTTGCATAAATTGGTAAGGGCAGACCTAGGCAGACTGTAGGACTTGTCTTGCCTAAGAAAACCATGTGTCTGGGCATTTCAAAGAGCAAACATCTTCCACGCTCCTTCTGAGAGCATCCTCATATCCAGATAGTAGCCACACAAAAATTTAATGCAAGATCAGACTTCATTAGCTTCCTGGTAGATTTACCACAGATTACCAGAAGTATACAAATTTCCTGTGTTCACAATATATCATCTCCTCTTACCTCTTGTCCACATGTAATCACTTAGATTCACAGAGTGGGCCTTATGAGCAAGGCCTTGGGGAATAATTCTAACATACAACTGCGAACATATGCAATAATGGAAGGCTATATAAATTTTTTAAAAAGTAGTTGGTGACATGAATTGGTTTCTACTTCCTCCTCTGCCCTACTGCTTTCATTTCTTGTAAAGTTAGTAAGAAGATCACAGCAGAGAAAACGTAACTTGAGAAGGAATTTATATGTTCTTTGAATTATTGTTCTCCAAAGGGAGATGCTGAATTAAAACATCAAAATCTTCTTAAGGTTCTGGAAAGTAAGCCACAGGAGACACACATGTTGTACACCTCCATATTCTATTCCCCTCAGAAGATTATCATCTCTTCCATTAGCACACTACTATGTATTTTAATTTTACCATCACCACCACTACTCTCTTCATTTTATGAATGACAAATTACACACTATTTTGTTCTCATTTGTTCTTAAAAACTCCTTCTACTAAAAACTTTATGGTCTGTGACATTTATCAGTATTTGTTAATTCATATTCTCAAACACATTCTGAACTGCTGAAATTCAGAGAAACAGTGAGGTATTTTTGCTGTATCCATCCTCATACGACTCTTGCTCCCTCACACAACCTAAACCATGCCCATGTCAGATGAAGAAAGTATTCACTTTTACCTTTTTCTCTCTGTCTATAGGAGAACTAAATATATGGATATGTTTATCATAATCTCACTTTGCAACACAGTTTTTGTCAAGGTTTCAAAACTGAATTTCCTTTTTTTAAAAAAATTACCTTATTTTACATATAGTTTTGTGCATGAAGTTGTAAATTATTTATCCTTTTATAGAAAAAAAACAGGGATTTGCCTGACATTTTTAAAAATTTGTTTGTAAACCCCCCTGTTTATAAATTTTCCCAAAGATTTCACCATTGTTTTTCTAGATATACAAGATATTTGTAAAACTGAAGAGACCAAGAGTAGGTCCCTCAATCAATTCTTAACCACTGAAATATATGGAGTAATTTTAAAACATGTTTTTGAGTTAAAAACAAGCAAACAAACAAAAAGCCCTTGTTCTTAAGGCATTTCTTACAATGGTAACACTTTCTAGGGCAAGCTGCTCTGATGACTCCTGTAAGAATAAGCATAGTCTGTAAACACCAGATTGTTTTCACTACATAACTAAGTATGGATTTCAGTGTGTAAATCCAGACATGACAGCCAGAATGTTTCCAGTGACATCACGGGAGTTGATGACACTGTGGTGAATACATTACGAGTATGTGGATGCAGTTTAACTGCCCTAGTTCTGGCTCTACCTCTCACCTGCTGTCACTGTGAGTCTTTGAAACATCCCGTTAAACCTGAGTCACTGTCGAGTGAAAATCATAATTCAGAGGCTCAGGTTCTCATTTCTGCCATAAACAAAGCCTAACTTGGGGAAACCACTTCTCTACCTCTGTGTCTCCATCCTCCACTGGTCTCACAGAGGCAGTGCTTCTTTGTTACATTCTCTGCAGATCTCATCTAGTACAGCTTCACCTGTTCCAGGACAGTGGCTTCCTCCAGTGTTATAGAGAGCCATTTTTAAAAGGATTCCAGGTACTGCTATTGCAAAGCATGGAAAAACAATAATCACCTCCCTTGGGATTGTGAGTCTGAGCTGTTTGCTCTTTGATAGCCTAAAAAAAAAAAGTACAATGCATATATTTGAGCAAAATGTTACTATCATAGTAGAACCAAAGGCTGATGGATGAGAATTTAAAAAAAAAAAAAAATTAAAGTAAGACTTTGTATAGTCATCTATGCAGTTTATCTTGCCCTTTGCTCTGAAACATCTGACACAATATCTCTTGAAGTGCAGTGTGGTAAAACTAACACTGATCTGAACTGTTTACATAACTCACATGTTCCCACTGCTGTGTGCAAATAATGGATGGATTTTGTTGCAATCAAGCTCATCAGAGCCTGTATGTAAATTCCGTGGTCCTGAATACAGAAATTTCACTTGCCCATGATTTTTTCAAGTTGCTTATATAGGAGAACCATTACTACAACAGTTTTATTATTTCTGCTGCAGTGTCATTATCACATAGGCAAAGTCCAGAATTTGAGTAAAATTATTGGTTTCTTTATTTTTTCAATTTTGCAGCGCCTAGAACAAATAGATGGAGGAGTCCCCTTCACAATCACAAGTGAATAATCCAAACAGCTATTTCTAATACCACAGCTCACACATTATGCTATCCTAAATGGGTGTTCATTCCTGTAACTGTTGTGAGGCAAATTGTTAATATTCGATTATCAATAATGATGTATTTATGTAATAATATGATTATTACATCAACAATGATGTAATAATGACTGGGAAAATACAATTGTATCAGAGGGATCAGCCCAAAGTCAAAAGCGAAGTATACAAGGATTGAGATGAAAGAAATCAATATAAATAATGAGAGGGCAGTGTGATGAGGCTCTGCAGAGGTGGACTTGCTAACCCTAAACCCTTCCACCTGAATTATAACAAGTAAATCAAAGCACTCGTATATCTGGATCAAGGCACTTTCCAGCTTTGCTTTAGTGACAAGGGAATGGGCATTACTCAGAAGCTGTAGGGTGATGTTCAGAGGCAGCTAACAAACCACCAGCTCAGCTTTTCTTTTCCACAGGGCAAGCACTCTGAATGCTCCTCCTCCCCTTAACTTGCTGAAACTTGCAGTTGAGATTCACAACCTGACCAACACTGATAGATAACAAACCACTGACCTTGAGGGCGGCTTTGTATGTCAGCCTTCTTATTGCACTGAGTCACTGCACTCCTCGTGTGTGTTATTTTAAGTAGCACATTTATCAGCCAGTTCCAAATAGAATACGTGGCCATGTGTATTTTATTAGTGAGTTTTGAGTATTAAAAAAAGAAAAATGGGAAAAAAAAAACCCACTTTTTTTAAAAAAAAAGGCTTGAAGGCTCTGACACAATTTAAAAATCTCCTTGTTTTCAGTTACAACATAAGGAATCTATATGGATGCTAATATGTTTGCATTTGTAGCTTTTCCAGACTTTTTTTCCCAGCACACCGCAGTATAGCAATGTCAGAAATATACCATTCCCCATAACAGGACACATCTGTGGTGAATCTGCACAGAAGCAATTAATTTCCTTGTGGTATTTTTACACTGGGGTCTTAATGCAAGTCCCCACTATACAAACAAAAAGCTCTAGACAGCTCCTGCTGCCTGATAAAAAAAAAAAATCAGATTGAGAAGGGCTGTTTGGCCTAGGACTGCTACAGGCAATGACTTGTAATGAGGCATCCCAAGACTAATTATGAAGGTTATTAAAGAGAATTGTTTAAGTTGTACTAGAGTGCATGCTATAATCATGTTAAGGAAGATATGTGTACTGAATTGGGGTTCTCCAGTTTCTTCCCTTAGAGAAGTGGACCCACTACTTAATGAAGCCAATTTGGGTCTCCATTTATAGCAGCAATATCATTGTGCTTGGCAGACTGGTCAAGATGAATTTGATGGAGAGGCAGGTGAGAACCCCAGCAGCTTGGTGATAATTCACACATCATAGCCTTCACAACTAACTAACATCTGCAGGAGAGTGGGCCAAGAAACTGTCAAAAACAAATACTTTCAATCCAGGATTGAAATTATTATTATTAAACTTCTCCCAATTGTTCAGTAAGGTTGAAAAAGCAATATTTCAGTGTACTCTTTCAGGAAAGGGAAAAAAAAAAAAAAGATTAATAAAGATGTTAGGAGGCTGAACTGCTGTGAGATTTGTTTAATTATTCCCCACAGTACTGCCCCAGCAATCTGCTGACATTTAGCCCCGACCTTGCAAATCCTCAGTAAATATTAATATATCAACTCAAACAGGGACCGTTGTTTTATTGGTTCACGGAGCTCAGAGAGATTCGCCACAGCAGTGAAAAATAATGTGCAGAACTGAGGAAGAACGGCTCCTTTGATATCACCTTCTGCTGCACACATGTGCTGGGAGCATCAACAAAATGGAAATTCTGTTACTTTGCCACAGCTGTAGAGTGACACTTCAGATGCCTTTGCTTCCCTTTGTACAGCCTGCTGGAATAATCCCAAAACCACAGTGGCAAGAGATTAGAAAACACACACACGCACGCGCGCGCACACATATACACACACACGGAGGAAGAGAGAGAGAGATCACATTTTATTATCTGACACAGTGGGTATTTTAATAACGGTGGGCTCCTACCTTAAAACCTAATAAGTTTTGCCAAGAACAATGAACATGCTGAAAAGAGCCAAGGAGAGTTGAATGCAATCTACTGGAATCTGTTTACTACGGTGACTTTGCTGTTTGCTTCCATGAGCGCCACATAAACTTCTTTCTTCTCCAAACAGTTGCCCCCACTGACTGCTTCCTAATGTATTTTATGTGCCTACAGTCCTCACAAATCCTGACAAAGCACCCACAATTTATTTTCTCCCTTTTATTTGCTTGCCTCAAATGTAAATGTACATTATTAAAATATCTTCTCATAACTATACCTCCATTACTAATAGACGAGTGTTTGATGTGGGTCAATACTGCATCCAAAATTCTTGGGTTTAGGGGAAAGGGCTGCTGTGCAACATTTGGCATTCAGATGTATTGAGCTGCAGAGTTAATGCGTGATTAATTTTATTCATAAAAATGTTAATCACTTCATTGTGAGACCTCTTTAACATTCTGTGCACCGAACACCTTTTAACTTCTTTTTCACACAAGCTCACAAATGTATTTAATATTTTCAAACATTCTGTTATTACCAATAACACTGGTAATTAAACATACATTTAAAATGCAATAAAAAGCTGGCAAGTAACGGCACGACACCGAACACAAATGGAAGCCCATTGCCCACTGCCTCTCCTGTGCTCCCTCCCCCTTGGCAGCAACTGACCAGTTTCTTTAATGTGAACTTGTTTGCAGAGTCCCAGAGGCAGTTTTTTCCCTCAAGCCTACTCCAACCCTCATTGACACAGCCAAACACCATGAAAATAATACAGCCATGTAGCAAGCTATAGGTGGTTCTAAAAATGCTTCTGTTCTCAGGGTGGAGAGGAGCACAGTGTTGGGCACATCGTGGCAGGCTGGGGGCTCTGAAGGGGTTGTTTTGGGTAGGGATGGGGTTGGGGTTTTTTTGAGACGAGCACTCAAGCCTCATCTGAGAGAGGTGTCAGGCGCTGGTGTGTGTGCCGGCTGCACTCACTGACTTCTTGTTTCCAGCTGGGCAAGGCTATTGTGAGTGTATTCAGCCAATGCACTCATGAAACTGGATAAATGGATTAGTGGATCAGAGACACCATCGGCATCTTCAAAAGGAAAACAGCAGCCTGCAAAAAGACTGACATTTGTGTACTGGGGCAGAGGGTGTGTGAATGCTCTGCCTCCTCCAAAGGGACAAGACAGTGATAAACTTTCCACACTGACCACCTCACTTTGTGCTACAATTGCCCAACAAAATAAATGGATTGCTTCATTGTTTTTGAACCGTAGGCAGCACAGGGAAAGCGCTCCTGTGCAGCAACAAAGGACAATGTATTGTGTGGGGCCAACAGCTCAAAATAAAACCTTTAATTATCTACGGGTCAGCCATAAATCTGGAATAAAAATAAATGTTCCTTTTTAAACTCGCCTTTAATTCTGCACGGAGTTTACGCCGGCACTTTCTATTCTCTCAGGAGAGGCACTACCAGGACTTGGTGTGCGCCCCACGTTTGCATTTTTGCATCAGCTTGACTCCCAAGGAACGTGTTAGGAAACAAGTTTGGCCATCAGACATGAAGGATGTCTATAATGCTAATTAAAGTTAGGAAGGACAGATAAAAGGTGTATTTATTTCACTTTTTTTAAAAAAAACACCCATGCATGTATTCTCTTTTCACATAAGCAAAAAAAGAAGCCAAAACTAATATTAATAGTGGTGACGGGACTCAAGTAAATTAATTCCTTACAGAAGTACATTGTTTAGTTTTAAGAGCTCATATTTTCGAAGTCTTAAATTTTGAATACCTATTTCTATGGGGTTTTCAGTCGCCTGGTACCCCGCGATTCCTGTCCACATGGCTGGTTTTATGGGCAAGCTATGAATGGCACTGCATGGGGGCACCGCACAATGGGGAACACCAACCTCGCCAGGAGCTGTTTCTGTAACTTTTCACTGGAAAACACGCCACACAGGCCATGTTTATTACATGTTCCAGCATTTTACTTGATTTGTTAGGCCCAGGTAAGTTTTACTGCTGAAACCCAGAGACTCGAAGCCTGGAATCGGGCCCCACATCACTCCTCACCACAGCTGCCACAGAGCTGGTGGCGGGCTCAGGCCCTGCTGGCCATTGCCATGGACCTTCCTGGCAGAGGGGCACCTGTGGTCCTGCAGGGCGCAGCTCCATGGCTGCCACCCACTTCCCACAGGCCAGCAGGGACTTGCCACAGCTTTTTTCAGCTGTGGCTACCAGATCCATGGTGGGCAGCTGGGTTTTGGGGCCAGCGGGTGGCTCTCCTCCATCCACCTGCAGGCCTGCACTTAGCGCTTGGGAGCGCAGAGGTCACCAGGATGGCAGGGGCGCCTCAGCCCGGGGTTGAGGCAGCAGTCTGGGAATGGAGGGCGGGTGCTGAAGCCCATGTTTGATGCTCTCTTTCACAGAGCACTTACAACTCACCGGCCCTTTCCCTGTGATGCTTTTGTGCCTCCATCAGCTCCTCTTTACATCTCGCCTTTTAAGGACATTAGGGAATTTAAAAAATATATAAAGACAAAAAACCAAAAATTAAACATACTCCAAAAGCATTGGAACTAGCCAGGTGATGGAGACTCCCTTTATCGCCTTCCCTCCCCAGGCACAGCGCGGGTGCCCAGCCTCAGGGCACGCCCCGGAGCGGCCTGGGCCCCATTCCCGCGCCGGGGTGCCCATCCCTCAGGGCGGGCACCGGCAGCCCGCCTCTCCGCCGGGGCCAGGCGGCCCAGCGTGGCTCTTCCCGCCCCTGCCCGACGGGCTGACAGGGACGGGGACGAGGCAGGGCCCCGCAGCCCTTTCCCGGGGCCGGTCGAGGGTGGGCGCGGGCGGGCGGAGCGGGGGACCCGCGTCAGCGGGAGCCCCGCCGGGCAGAACTAATGCCGGGCCCGCATTGTCCCCGCCAGCCACCGGGTGGTTTCAATACGAGCCTGTTTAACAGGGGGCCGATGGCCGGCCGAGGCTCAGAGCCACCGCTGCTGCCGGCCCCCACCTCCCCGCCCCCGCCGCTCCGCGCTCTTTGTAATAGTCTCATCTACAAGGACGATTGAAACTTTATAGTGCATGATTCATAGAGCGGGGCTGCGCTAGGAGCCGCGGCGCATATTACATTAATCAGTGTCAGGCCACTAAAACAGAGATATGAATATGAATTCTCCATATTGCAGGGGAGATAAATGTGCTTGTGAATAATTGATCGGCGCCCATGGAAAAAAAAAAAAAGAGTTAAAAAAAAAGTTAAAAAAAAAAAAAAAGGCTGGCGCGGGTGGGGGAAAACATGGTCACACCATGAAAGTTAGCGGGAGATCGAACGAGCCCCGCGACGAGGGCTGGTGCGGGGCTGCCGGCGGGCGGGGTCAGCCGCATCCCGCACCGCGCCCCCGCCCCAGCTCCGCCGGTCGCCGCTGCCGGCGGCGGCTTCGGGGCCGCTCCAGTTTCAGAGCGAGCGCATCAAAAACTCAACCAAGTCAGAAAAAAGGGATGACAGGAGTCGGGAACGATAACAATCATAGGAACGAGCCAGTTTTGGTACACACACCCTACTAATGTTGTCCTTCCCTTTCTCTGTTTTTTTGTTTCTGTGGGGGTTTTTTTTGTTACCTAGTTAAAAATAGAGCTTTTTTGGTTTTTTTTTCAGAATAAAACAGAAAAAAGAATAAAAAATGAGGCATGCATACCAATCAGCGTGTTTCATAACTACGTCTCTGTGACAAAGCCAAATCCCCGTAAAGCTGCCGTTTGCTTTTAATCTGTTCTGGCAACTGCGGATTTCTGAGTTTGCTGAACTCGAGATTATATCAACTTTTCAGTGTTCTTTCTTCACAGATTTCTGCCGCTCTTCTGTTAATGCTAAGTAAATAATAACAAAAACAAGGCTTTTTTTACTGGGAGAGGATGGAGGATTATGTAAACGTATAAAAAAATATTCTCTGGCAGTCTTTTAAGTAGCACGAAAATGTATCTTGGCACTCCGTTGTCGTGCTAAAAGAAGTATTACTGCTTGTAGCTCCCATTCGATTCAATGCAAATTTTCTTATTGACTTTATTTATCAGTTTCGGGTACCGTCATCATTAAAGAAAAAAAAAATGGTGGGAAACTAGTACTTTCCAATTTACTCTTATCAGCTCGAAGCATTCCCAATTACGGCAGATCGTTTAGCTTAAGCTTCTTTATTATTCTCCCTGCACTCTGGTGTTTTCTGGTATACATCTGCTGGGGTGGATCTCAATGAAAATATGACAGAAAAACTACAAATTATTTTCCTGCCAGGGTGACGTAAACGATCATTCCTAGCAGGGTTCACGTGACAAGCGAAACCTCGGGATTAGGAAGCCCCCGCTCCTTCCTACAAGCGGCGCGGGGGCTCCCGGCGACGGGGAGAGGAAAGGGGTGGTGTGGGGGCGTCCCTGCCCGGCCCGAGCCCCGCACCGCACCCCGGCAGCCTCCGAGAGCTCCGTGCGGTAGCGCAATGACCACTCGTACACGTGCTCTCTCTCTGAAACTTCCTGCAGGAGAAATGGCCACCTCACTGTGACTTGCGGGGCAGGGGAAGGGGATCACCCCTCTCCCCTAGGTGACGAATAGGCTGAGGCAGCGGCCTTCGAGGGCACGGAGGCACGCAGCCACGCCGGAGCTTTTCTGGCTTCAACAACACGGCTGTTCTCAGCTGGCCTTAGGACTTTTCGGTTTTCCCTTTTCTAAGGGGAAGCCACTTGCTCTCCTGTCCAAAAGCTTTGGGAGTGGCGCAAGCACGCTCCGTCCGAGCAGGCAGCCCGCAGCCCTGGGCGCGCTCCTCCCGCAGTCGGCATGCAGCTCCCAGGCCGCCCCCGCCTTCGCCAGTCGTAGGGGAGGCAGGAGTCGGGTGCTTCGTCCCATCCCCGGCAAATGCTCTGGGCGCGGTGGGGAAAGACGGAACGGTGCTGACCCCGAGGGGTTTCATTCATCGTCCCCCGCTCCCGGTAGCACCTTCAGCTGGTTGGGGGTTGTTAGCGTTACTGGAGGGGGGAAGGGGTGCGAAATTCAAATCAGCAGATGAGAAAGAAAAATCCAGTTTTTCAACAGAGTCAGCTCTAGAGATGCTGAGGCTTCCAAAGGAGGAGAACTGCCAGCCTGATAACTACTGGGAATTATCGCTCTCCGGAGGATAATCAAAACTGGAAGCGCACTCCGGAGGATGCTGTTGGCTTTCTGGCTGAGTTAAAGGCGGGCAGCCTCCCGCTCTCCGCCCCAGCCGAGCGGAGCCGCGGGCCGGGCGCGGGGAGGGCGCCGCCCGCCGCCCACAGAGGGCGCTGCGAGCCTGCCCAAAGCGCGGCCCGCGCCCCGCGGCTCCGCTCGGCACCGCTCGGCACCGCTCGGCACCGCTCGGCACCGCTCGGCACCGCTCGGCACCGCCCGGCACCGCTCGGCACCGCCCGGCCCGACGGCGCTCCCAGAGCGAGCTTCCCGCTCACGGGCGGACAGGCGAGGCGCGCACACACTCACTGCCCTCCTCTCCCCGCAGTTCAAGTCCCTACTGACGTTCCTGCGCCACACAGGAATCCCCGCTCCGCTCCCCCCAGGACAGATCGGCAGCGCCGCGCTCGCTCCGCCTCGCAGAGCATCCCGGCGCGCCTTTTAGGTGCCATGTCCACCTTGGAGGAGCGGAGCCAGTCCGTAACAGCCAAGCGGTTGGTCCCCGGCGGCAGCTGCACCCCGGACGGCCGGGTTGCTCGGGGTCGGCCGCGTCCCCCGAGAGGAATTTGGGAACCGGGGCAGCCCGTGCGGGACTGAGGCGATTTCATCTGAATTGATATGAAAGAGACAGCAATTTCATCAGGTTTACACCAGCACTGACCTGACGCACCGTTATGCTCTACACGCTTGAAAACTTTTTTTTTTTTTTTTTTTTTTTTTTTTTAATTTTTAAATACGTCTTCCCTCTCCCCAAAGGCTAAGTTACTCTAATTTGGTAAAAAGTGCAATTTTCGCTTTTGTTGGAACAGTTGCCAACAATTACCAACGCGAGACTGTCTGTGATTTGAGAAAAGTAGAAAAAAATACACCGAAACAACTAAAAGCCAAAAACCAAACTATTTGATGGTGTGCTGGGAACTGTAGGATGTCAAAAATCAGTCTCTTTCCAGAGACTCTCTTTCAGATATCCCACACAAAATCTATTTTGCCTGACCTGTTTCTCTGCTCCATCAGAAAAACGCAAAATGTAGGAGCCCACCGCCTCCACAGCTTTGCCAACAGATCTCTAAGCCAAGTTTACCGAGGCTGTTCTTTGACTGAGATGATTTTGCAGCTAAATCAAGATCAATATTCTGATCTCTGACAAGAATTTTATTAATATTTTATTTGAAAAATCTCATCTTGTTTCTGACAAGTCCTGGTTTGAGGTTGGTTTAGTTTGGATAGGGCGTCACCGCATTATTTCTTAATGACTTTCCCAGCTGCTTCTTTCCATTTTCCACCATCAACAACCATCTGGTATCTTATTAGCACCTCAATGCTCATTCAGTGTTCTCATTTAGGAGAAAAAAAAGAAATAAACACTCAAAATATTACACATTTTAACGGACAGTCTTTGGAACATTAATGCCTTTAGAAAACGATAGATCCTGTCTCTCAGTCTATTTTCAACCAGCAGATAGGAATCGTAAAACTTTCTTCTAAGACGTGCAAGAGCTGCCTGGTTTTGGGTTTTTTTTTTTTTTGTCCTGCTAAATTGTGTTTAATCTCACAGGAAAACATCTTTCACTGTCATATTTCCTCTGTGTTTATTCCAAGCGCAAATCGTTACAAATAATTCTTTTCCCTAAACTATGATTTTTTTTTTTTTTGTCTTGGGCTGGAATATATACCAAAGCACTAAAGCTCTTGATCCAATTTAGCAACCAGTTTGGACAGCAAAGTTATACACTAGGAAAATGTGAGAAAACTTGTCCCTTTCAATTTTAAGAAACTATTTTGTAACATAAGTGGAAGTCAGGTCCATTTATGTCTGGAAAATGGATACTACAGGACACATCTGATTCAACACAATTGAAAAAATAACTTTAATATTACTAAGGCAAGAGCCAGCTTCACTTCTTAAATTTGCGTGTATGAAAAAGGAAGCTCACAGATTGTTTTCGGCAAAATACCTTGGACTTGCTACTTTAAGTTTCAGTTACCCAAAGGAGGAGACTTGACTTTTTAGAAAACAAATGATAAAAGTTCGAATAGATTTGCAATATATGCATAAGATCTGCAGCAACAGAATACATACCTGAAGAGAGCTCATAATTTCATTTAGTTTATTAGACAAAAATATATGATTTAGACAAGTTTTGCTGACGTGTTATTTACAATCTGAAATCACTCTATATACAGAAAAAAGAAAACCACAAACACATGGGAAACATTTACCAAACAAATAATCCAAGAATGGTTAGAATAACACGATCTGAAATGGTACAATGAGGAGGGGGATCCATCTACAGATTTGTGTAATCGCTTTTATGGATTTGCACCACCTTATTGCAAAAGAGATTGATGGAAGTCATTTATACCGTTTCCTTTTTTCTCTCTCTCTCTGTCCTTAATACCAGTCTCTGTAATATTTTTTCACCAAATCATTTAATCAAGCAGAAGGGAGAGCTGTTAAAATTCTCGGTGTTCCCTCTTGCTGAGCCAAAGAGCTGCAGGGGGGGAAGGGAGGAAGAAAAAAAAAAAAAAGACGTAACAATTTTTCAGGAAAAAAAATCTTTTTTTTTTTTAATTGCCTGTCTATTGCGATAGCATATTAGTAATAGATAATCACACAAAAAATCATTGTCACTGGTGTAATTAACACAAGATCTTTGAGATCTGTTAAGTTTTAGAAAAGTTACAGTCTGGCTATATACAATTGCAATTTAGTCTAAGTTTGAAAAGATTAGAGCAACTCCTGTGCTGTTCTCATTGTCTGTATGTATTACTATGGTGATGATTAGGTGTTATAATTAGTCTTTATTATTCAAACACTCTGTTTCACATAAGTAACATTCCTAGAGTGAAAACAAACAAACTCACTTGTCACGGACAGGCTGGAAGGGCGATTTTAGCGGCTGGGGTGGGGAGTCAGTTCTTGGTACATTTTCTCTTTCTAGAAGGAAACAGATAAAAAAAAAAAAAGAAACAAAACAAAACAAAGAAAAAAAAACAGAAAGAAAAAAAAGAAGAAAGAAAAAAAGCCAAACAAAAACAGGAGAACCATTTTAGAATAACAACAGTACAAATCTCGATACTTTGCAGAGAACACCCTTCCCTCTCACCCTCCTGTTCAGATGTGTGTAGATATATGTGTATGTGTGTACAGCGCTACACCCTACTTTCAGTATTTTAGTAGTCTGCAAGCTTTTCTTGACACATTTTTTACTGTCATTGAAATTATTGGGAGATGAGGGTCATGATGGAGGGAAGGAAATCTCAAACCTATATGTTTCACTGTGCCCTTCCTGCATTTTGATCTTACCTGATGGGCGTATAGGGTGTGGATGTAATAGGCCACGTGAAATGTGCTTAATATATGTGACCAACATGCTGGGTGGGGGGCCGGAAATCAGCGCAAGAGTAAACTGTAGCTCCGTTAAAAGCAATCAGTTTCACCAGTGTGACACCATTCCTCAAGGAGAAGTTCACGTGCATGTGTTGGGGGTGGAGGGAGAGGTGGAAGCCTGATGCATTAATTACCTATGTGTTTGGGACTGGTCCTCTCTGAAGGTTTTTCGCTGCTTAGGGCGCCCAGGGTTGCTGTTAAAACAGAAGATTGTTGCTGGGCCTGGAGGTGATGATTGTGATGAGCAGCGTGGTGGTGATTTACTCCCAAAAAGGACCTCACGTTTAGAAGGGAACTCTGAGTAAGGAAAGCCCCATTAGTCCAGTTGTGAAATTTGCCAATCTGGCATGTGTAGAGTCCATGGCTAGGGAGAAAAGCAGGGTGCTGGATCTGAGGAGAAGTGTGGTTAACCTGGGGAGGAGGGGGTGGAGGAGGAGAAGATTTCAGGGCACCATCAGGACTGGTTGCCGTCTCTGCCAAAGACCAAATCTTGGGTTTGCTGTGAGATGGCATCTGTAAATTGTTCGGTCCCCCAGGACTGATGATTCTCGTGCTATTGTCAGAGGCCTCCTTCACCATGGCCAGAGCGTCTTTGGGTTTCAGCCCTTCAGAGCCTGAGAGTGCCAAATCCTTCTCCTTTTCCAAGTGCTCCTCTTCACTGCTTTGTCTCAGGAGCTCAGGCTTCTCCTCCTCTTCCTCGTTGCTCTGCTCCCCATCATTCTCATCGATTTTATCTATATCTATGCTCTCCAAGTCAATTTCCTCATCATCTTCATTCTTCTCAGGGTCCCCCTCATTGTCACTCCCGAAGAGGTTTGCATCTTCTTGGTCCTTACTCCTGGAGCCCCAGGTCACCTTGTTCTCCTTCTTGAGCCGCCGGCGGGCGTTGGCGAACCAGGTGGAGACCTGGGTGAGGGTCATCTTGGTGATGATGGCCAGCATGATCTTCTCGCCCTTGGTGGGGTAGGGGTTCTTGCGGTGCTCGTTGAGCCAGGCCTTGAGGGTGCTGGTGCTTTCCCGGGTGGCATTTTTGGGCCGCCCCGGGTCCCCGTATTGGAACTGTCCGTAGGGATAATAGCCAGGGGCAGTGTGGGCAGCAAAGGTAGCAGGGTGGACACCCGGATTATCTTTCAGCTCGTACTGGGAGCCCTGCAACACATTCAGACAAGCGGAGAGGAAAAAGCACATCAATTATCTCGTTAGCGTCTCTAACAGACCTGAATAGGCTACTCCGGGAGCCGGAATACGCCTTTCAGTGGTGCAAAGGGTCTTCACAGCCAAATTCTGCCCTCCCTGCTCCAGGCTCTTCACATCTAGGTCAAGACAGAGAGGTGTTCCCAAATGATTCCCCCTTCTTGCGGGGAAAGGAAAGAGAGGTGCTAAGCGGGGCTCTGACAGACATTGTGAGTATTTTCTCCGTAAACCAAACCAAATCAAACGATGGAAACGCATCAACTTCGCCTTTGCCTCGGCAAGACAATTTACTGTGCCCTTGAAATTATCAGGCACATAAAACAGGTACTTCACCGCAGTTACAAACTAATGCCCGTGCACAGCGTCGCATTTATCTGCAAAGTATCCAGGAGGATGTTAGAAATGCATGCAGAGCATTCTTTATTTTTGCTCCTAGTGAGACGAGACTGGGGAGATGAATGCACAACTTCAGTACCGGGAGACTTATAACGTAAAAGATTTTCCACACACAAGTCAACACCACCACCCCTGCTCCCCAAATCATACACCAAGATTCTGAAGCAAAACATTAACTTCTAACTGTTAGAAGAGCCTTTAAACTCTGGAAGGAAAACTGATCCACGCATTGTAGAATATGAATATGTAGACACTTTGTCTCATAAGTTTTACTTTGATCTGGCCAGAGCAAACACAAGTTGTTTACAAGCGTTTAGAGACGGTGATTTATTTGCAATCAATATTCTTTTTATCATCAGTAGTAAAACACAGCAAGTCAAATTATCCCATCAGGTGTTTTGGTAAATACCATTTTATCTTTCTAGCAACCTCATTAGGCCTCATTATTACTGCAAATTGTCCAGATATTAACCTAATATTTTAGTTCTTGATTTACAAATGTTCAGAAATTTAGGATTTATTTCAAAATATCACCGTCATGGTAAATCACTGTAATAAAATACCAGGATACTTTGGGAGAAGGAATGGGAACTGTTCCAAAATAGCTAACATTTCAAGCAGTTTTCTTTCTTTATTGCTTCTATTACGATCTTGCCTTTTTTCCTTTTTTTTTTTTGCCTAGTCCAGAAATACATTCTTAGTATTACTATGTCATAATTTATGTCAGCCTTAGAAAAGGACCTCTTCAATAATGTTTGTGAAGAAACTAATTAAACTTTGTCAAACAGTTAAGAAGGATCATGTATTTTAATTTCAGAGACACCGCTTATACACAAAGAGTAGCCCGATGTAATTTTTGTAATGTGTTACAGAGTAGGCTTTCTGCACTCCCTTTATTCTGCTGTCTTTTGTTATTGTTGCTGAAATGATATTTTTTGTGTAAACTCTGTTGGGAATTCTTTTGAAGAAGCCACTTGTAAATCACTCATTGCTTCTGCCTCAACTTTTACTGCATTTCCAAAATCAAGGTTAAAAAAAAGAAAAAGTAGGAAATGCATGCTGTTAAAAGTCACTTTGTAGGAAATGTTTGCAGCACAAAAATGATCTGTTTTCAAACGCTGTCCCTTGTTCAACAGCGTGTTTTCCTACTTGCCTACATATATGTATTAAAACCCCTAAGAAGTTATGCATTGCATGCATTCGGTTATAAATATTCACACTTTTATGTGTCAGGGGGAGAGAAAAGAGGGACATTTGGAGAATGAAGTGGAACCTATGCGTAGCGCCGCCGAGAATTTTGGTAATACCAGCAACGAAAACGCTTCAACGACACCGGATACAAAAA
This sequence comes from Corvus cornix cornix, assembly GCF_000738735.6. Lineage (NCBI taxonomy): Eukaryota > Metazoa > Chordata > Aves > Passeriformes > Corvidae > Corvus > Corvus cornix. The sequence continues at coordinate 90,332,772 of NC_046333.1, read as the reverse complement.
CAGTTAGTTAAAAAAATATATCTATGTTTCATTTTCTAATCTATTACATTCTTAAGAAAATGTGAAATGATCCCAAGGACAGTCTGGGTGACGACAATTTCTCTTTGAATTAACGCCGATATGCCTTTCTGCTCCGATGCCTGTAATGGGATGTAGATGCCCTCTTTCGCTTCATGCAAATCCCATCTATGACACCCGCCATAATCAGAGTATGAAAAGTTCAGGGAACAGAACGGGACATTTTCAAGGCTTAAGGAAAATGCCTTGAAATAAACGGGCGCCCCAGGTACCGACATTTTGGCCTTTCGGAAGGAACCTGTTTATTGCTCGGCGGCAAAGAAAAGTACCAAGCGGAAAGAGGAGCGCGCTGGAAAGCCCAGCGAAACAGCAGGACCGACAATATCACCCGTCAATAACAACACCAATAACAACAAGGAAAGAAAAGAAAACAAAAAAAAGCCGAGTTGCTAGGGAAAGCCGACAATACGGAGGCAGGAGCCCTGCTTAGCCCTTCCACCGCCAAGAAAAACTCGGAGGAGTTTTTCCCGGCTTGGAGCGACGAGGAGGATGGGGGGCTTCGCCTGCAGACGGAGCCCGCGACCCCCAGCCCCACTCTCCCCCGCAGACCCGTCGACAGTCGCGCTTCCCTCTCCGCGGCGGACCCCGCGCCGGGCGTGAGCCGCCACCGCAGCCGCCCCGCCGCCCCCCGCGCTGGGCTCCGCAGCCTCCGCCCGCCCCCCGGCTCCCCCGGCCGCCGCGGCCGCGCTCGGTGGGCCCGAGCAAGCGCGGGGGGCAGCGCGGTGCTCACTCACCATTTGGGAGAAGAGGCCGAGGTCGGCGGTGTAGGGCAGGAAGGCGCTGTAGTTGGGGGCGCTGTAGGGGCTGGCGTACATGCCCAGCACCGAGGTGACAGCGGCCGAGCCGCTGCCCAGCTCGGCGCCCGCGGGCCGGCCCGAGGCGGCGGCGGCGGCGGCGGCGGCTGCGGCGGCGGCGGCCAGCACCCCGGGCCGGTCGCTCCCGTACACCGCCTGGCTGGCGCTGAGATACTGCGGGTAGCCCAGCTGGGGGAAGGACATCTCCGGGGCGCGGGCACAGAGGCGGCGGCAGCAGCACTGGCGGCAGCAGCAAGAAGCGGCAGAGATATAAAAAAAAAGAGGAGGGGGGAAGGAGGGGGGGGGAAGGAATTATATAAAAAGAAAAAAAAAAAAAAAGAGAAAGGGGGAGGAGGGAGACTGCTGAAGAGCCGGGGAGGGGAGCGGAACAAACCCGGGCTTCTCTGGATCTCTCTCTCTCTCTCTTTCTTTTTTCCTCCCCCCCTCTCTTACTGGAGTCAGGCAGCGCGAAAAGAAATCGAGCCGATAATTTTCTTTTTTCGTTCTGATTTCTTTCTGTCAGGTATATATTGCACCCTAGGTATGGAGGAGGAGGAGGAGGAGGAGTGTGGCAGGATTCAGTGGGGTGTCTTTCCTCAAATCTCGGCTCTTCTGTGCTCCTAAATCCCTTAGATGTGATCTGATCAACAATTGAGCTCCAACTGATGTGTCTGCCCTTAGGTCCTAGGCTGATCTTTCAGATACAATTTGAAGTTGATGTTTTGATTGGCACCCACTTGAGCTGCAAGCACCGCCCGCGCCCCCCGCCCGCCCCGCCGCCCCCCTCGGCGCAGCACGTGGTGCGCAGCCCAGCCCGGGCCGCTGGGCTCGGAGCTGCGTGTGCGTGTGTGTGTGCGTGTGTCCGCGCAGCTGCTGTGCTCTGCTCCGAGTGTATTTAATGTTTAGCAATGGGCTCCTTTCAGAAAAGCCCCCACTGCTGTATGACAACCTGTCTACACGATTTTACAGCTGTCCAACATTGGGGTTTTGCTGTTTCGCAGCCTTAGTGTGTCCCCTTTTAACAAAAACAACTGTGTTGCTGGTTTTTTTCCACCTTTAACATTGAGTCCCCCTTGTCGTCGTTGGACTCAGGAACAAACGAGAGTGGCAGTGAGAGGAAAAGGGGGCTCTGCAGCCATGCGACTTGTAACAATTTACCACTACAAAAAAAAAAAAAAAAAAAAAAAAGGGCAGATAAATAAATAAATAAATGCGATTTCTCTACAGCAACCCACAAACGCCACTCATACACGAACACATATGCGCAACTTTGCTGAAAGTCAAAAGGCTCCTAACAGTACTTCCCAGAAGAATCTTTAGTTAAAAAAAAAAAAAAAAAAAGAAAGAAAAAGAAAAAGAAAGAAAAAAGAAAAAGAAAAATGGAGGGAAAAAAAAAAAAAAAAGACCCGCAGCGATGCGATCCTCCCCGCCGCCCTTTCTCCTCCTCATGCCCTGCCGACGGATTGACACTCAGGGACAATTATCATAGGCATTGCGACAGTTCTCGGAATACTGGAAATAAATAATCCCGCAAATCAACAACCTCGACATGTATGCCGAGGGGCACAGAAGACCCCCAGCCCTCGCCCCCGAGCGGGGGTGGGGGTAGGGGGAAACAGAGTGTCTTGTAGGTTGTCAAAACTTCCATCCTCCCGTTTCAGTTGGGACCGAAGGAAACACATCGGGGGGAAAAAAAGGGGAGAGGGACGGGGGAGCCGGGAACGCACACACGAAAGGACCAAAACGAGCTCTTGCCATTATGATCATTAACAACAATGATTAAAGGAAGGGATTTTTTCCTCTCCTCTTCTTCTTTTCCCCTTGGAGAGGGGTGGAAGGTGCAACGGGAGACAAAGGACTCCTCTGCGAGGGATCTGGCCGCCTTAAGGGAGACGGGTTGTCACAGCTGTGCCCTGCCTGCAGTGTCGTCCAGTTCCCCGACGTGGCTGGGCTCTCCCGAACCGCCCTGGGACCGAGAGAGCCTCTCATTGCCCCGCCGGCACCGCAAACTTTCCGTTTCCGACTGCTGCCGGGGCCCTCCCAGCTCCCCCGCTGTGGAAAACGAGGAGCGCGGGGGCGGCGGGCCGACGGCTGGGCGTTTCTTGCCCCGACCTTCCCAGCCCTGGTGGGACTGCCGGGGTCCGCTCTGCCCACGAGTCCAGCGCGCAGCCCGCGCAGGGGCTGCGCTCCCGCTTCCGCGGCTGCGGGGAGAGTCCTCAGGGCCGGACCGGGCGCTGCCGCCTCTTGGCCGGCCCCGGCGGAGCGGCCCCGCGGAGGGGCGCCGGAGTGGCCGTCCCCGGCCGAGCCCTCGCCGCCGCGGTGGCCGCAGCCCGGGAGCTCCCCTCTTTGTGCTGAAGGGGCGGCCGAGCTCTTCCCTTAAGGGACGGCCGGCGCGGAGGGGCCCGCAGACGCAAAGGCCCGCGGCTTTTCGGGGATGCAAGTGTTTGGCAGGGGAGAGGGGGAAGGGAAGAAGGAGGAGTGGGAAGAAGACGGGTGTCTCCCTCCTTTTCCCAAGCCCAGAGCGAGAGCCAGCCCTAAGGTTCGGGCCGCTCCGCGGGGCTTCTCGCCCCCTCTCCCAGCTTGCAGCAATGGGCTGAGTGCGGCAGCCCGGATCCCGCCGGGAGCTGGCCGCGCGGGAGCGGAGGGAGATGCCTCCCCTCCTGCCAACGCCCCCCGCGGGGTGTCTCCATCCCCGGCCAGCCCTTTCCTCCCCGTGCTCCAGGGAACCGCTCCGTCTCACGGTGTTGATGAAACTTCCTTCCCCATCAGTTGGAAATAGCGAACTTTCCCCTTCCTATGTCTAATGGGGAGAGGAGTACCTCCCCCGCACCACTCCAAAATCTCACCCTCAAAGCAGGAGAGAGACCCTCAGACAAGAATGCACGGCCGTAACAGAGCTGAGAGGGACTTGAAATTTGCAGCCTTATTTTGCGAATGGAAGTGTCACGTTACAAAGGCTTCAGGTAAATAAAGGTGGGATAAGGCACCGACGCTGCCGAAATCTTCTTAGCTCTTTAGATCTGTGTGGAATGTGTATCCAGAAAAGGTTTCCACTTGGAGGCTTAAGAAATGTGAGTCATCCCCTCCCCCACCCGCTCTCATCCTTCTCAGATCGGTTCAGGGGAGAAAAAAAAAAAGAGGGGGGAAAGAAAAGAAAAAAAAAAACCCTCTCCTTTTCTTTTCTATCAGCCTAGCATCTTTTTGGGGTGAATTTTGCTACTCTTCACCTTGAGTAGAAATAGAGCAAATAAATACAAAGTGCAGGTTACCTGTAACTGTGATTTCGGAGAGAAAAAAAAAGGGAAACAAGAAAAAAAAAACACCAACAAACCTAAATTGGAAGGAAAAGAAACTAGGAAGAAAAAAACCGCCGAGGAGGGGGAAAAGTTGTAAGACTGGTGGGAAAGCTTTGTTCCTCCTCTGCAAAGTTCCTTGTGCAAGGATGAGCAGGGTCCTGTGAACGCCATTTATTATGCACTATTCTGACGAGAAAATGCCAATCCCCACGCGATTCCCGCTCCTGCACTGGACATTGCCCTTTTTTTTTTTTTTTTTTTTTCCCTGACGGTTTATTAAGTCACTTTAGTAGGCAACCTTTCAAAGCCTTTTTTAATTTTTTCCCCCTTGTGCAAGTAAGCTGGGACCAGAGCTGCTACACTAAGCTACTTAGCTTGAAAATCAGTTTAGTGAAGGTCTGGGAGATTCTGGGTTTATTTCCTCCCATACAAGACCTATAGCAGGAGCTTAATAACAAAAGTGCGAAAAGAACGAAACTGTACGGAAAATTACAAACATCAGCAGCAGCTGCCAGAAGCGCTAGGAAAATCTTTCTCTAAACCCAGGACCTAAACAGTCCAAAAGGTTGGTGTGATCAACCCCTCCTACTCACAAATTAGCTTCAAATTGTTAATAGATGGAATAAAACACTGTTAAAAAAAAAAAAAAAGTTGTTTTAATCATAATTCGGAAAAAATCTCTTCCTCTTACTTTTTAAAATTTTTTTCCCCTGAGAACTGTGTTGTAGTTGCTTGAACGCCTCCTTAACTTTCTGCAAGACCTAACAAAAAGGAGTACGGTGCCAAGTCATTAGCCGAACAGCGTTTTAAAAGACGATAAACAGTCACGTAGTAAAAAAGGATTTGGGCTGAGAGTGAAAAGCAGTCACCTTCCCGTCGGAGAGCGGCTGCACATCAGAAATCAGGCGGGAGAGAAATACGTAACAGCGCTGGGCATAATGTGATTATACCTAAGGTAATCGCTTAAAATAAATTGTATACTGTTTAAAGTAAATCGACCTAAATGGCCACGCTCATCTAATTCAAAGATCATTGGGCAGATAAACTTCTTAAAGAGCCTTTCTTGAGAAGGAGTTTGCTAAGACAGTGTGATCCTTCCAGTTTCTTAAGGCGATGCATCCAGTGCCAAGAGATTTTCTCTTTATTATTAACAAATCAGTTTAGATAGGGGTCCGATAAGAAATGCAAATCCAGACATAGGGGTCGCTGCTTGGCCGAATTTTAACTGAAGGCTGGTTCTGCGGGAATTGACTACAGGGTACGTTTGCGAAGAGGCTGTGTGAAGCTTTTGCACTGACTCTACTGAAAAATGAAGTCAGTGATTTTGATCTGCTCCAGATGTCCTAAGAGTGGATATTGCAGTGCTGGGAATCCGCACCAAATATCTGAGGGCAGTGATGGTAATCAGCGCAACCCATCAGCCAGGGGGGACTGGCAATTGTGATAACCTGCTGCAAATGCGCAGGGCTGGAGATGGCAGTGATAAACCGCTGAAAATATCTTCAAATGGAGATGACAGAGATGTTGAAAGGAGACACCTAGCTATGGGGAGAATAGGATACTAAGCAGAGCACAATCTGAGAGTGGAGTTCAGATATTTACTAGTCTACGGTTCGCCCGTGTAATTTCCACAGTGATACACGCCTTTGGGCGCCGTCTCTGCGGACAGATACACGAGCGTATGGCCCCGTTGGTAAAACTCGGGGCTTATGCGGCGTTGATAATCAGATCTACCAAAAGAAAGGGAGGTTTAGTCTCTAAAGCGCCTTGTTTGTGGCTTGAGGAGAAAAGTTTTCTTTTAATTCTGTAACTGCTTTGTAACATCCTGGTAACGATTTCTTTTGCAAATCCTCTTTTCTTTTTCAGCTCTCACCGGTAATAGACGAAGAAGTTTAAGACGATCTCTTCAGTTAATAGTCTGTTTCAATTTTCTTTCCTGTGGAAAGAACGTGCGGGGGGGAAAGGAGGTGTGCAAAAAAAATTATCCGTATGTTGCTAATTTTCTGACTGTTCTCAGCAGGTAGTTTCACCGTCTTTTTTTTGTTGTTTTTTTGGTTTTTTGGGTTTTTGTTTGCTAGCTGTCTTTTTAAAAATGTTTAAATTTAAAATAACTCTACCACGTTAAGTATCAATCCTATATATTTTAATGATACATCTGTGCAGGAGAGAATCCATTAATTTAATATATCTCGCCTAGATTCTAATTATGCACTGACTGCCGACTATTTGGATCAGTTGACTGAGTTTTCATTAAGTGTATTACATCTGATTTAGCGTGAAACCGTGCTTCATTTGAGGACGTTTACTTTTTTGGGGATGCCGGCAGTGCAGGGCGGCTCGGCAGGACCTTGGCAGGGGGCTTCTCTCTCTGGTCGCCTGCTGCCAGGCCCTGTCGCTGCCGTGTGACCATCCTGAGCGCTTCTCATCAGGGCTGATTTATGAGCCTTGTTAAACACCCATTATTACTTTGCACCTTTTTTCCAGCAGGGTCTGGGAAACAACCCCACTTTGTGGCAACAGGGCATGTGTCAAACAATTATAGGCGGAGAGGTGATGTAGCTCTGGAGGGCCAGACTCCCCTCTCCTCCCCTTCACGCCCAACCAGAGGAACATTTCTGGAAGGAAGGAAGGAAGGAAGGGAGGAAGGGAGG